>NC_083414.1:81250227-81501503 GCF_020745735.1 Hemiscyllium ocellatum | reverse complement strand
GGGTCATGTTACAGACCTAGATTTACTGTGAATACAGCCCCCATACCCCACCCAGCGTTAACGTAAGCACATCATTTGAGCATCCGAATGTAGCATTGCACAATGCAACTTCCGGGAAAATAACTATTACTTTGCAAAACCATAACATGTGAAATTAATAAATTGGAAAAAGAGTATGATATTCGGCCCCTCAAGCTCGCTCTGTCTTTGAAACTCTGGAGAACACAGGCTGTGTTTCCTCATCAGGCAATCATACCCTCTGGGGGATTAATCTGGAGAATGTCCATTGCACTTCCTCTGTGGTCAGTATATTCTTTCTGAGATTTGGTCACCAAAACTGTACACAATACTCCAGGTACAGTCCCACCAACACGCTTCAACATGTCTTAACATCAATGTTCTGACTCTCTTAAATGAAGTCGATACAAACTTTAAATTTCCACTTACATGTATTCCTCTAAATACCCTTCACATTCATTGCATTTACGAACTCACTAAGATCTTATAGAAACCCTTCCGAAAATCCATTATATGCCACTTCTACTGTTTCCCCATTATCTATACTGTAAGAGCTGACAATGTGTTCCTGGAAAAGCGCAGCAGGTCCGGCAGCATCCAAGGAACAGGAAATTTCCTGTTCCTTGGATGCTGCCTGACCTGCTGCGCTTTTCCAGCCACACATTTTCAGCTCTGATCTCCAGCACCTGCAGACCTCACTTTCTCCTCTATACTGTAAGAAACAACTTTGAACAATTCCGAAGTTTATCAAGTATGATTTCTCTATCAGAAATGCATGCTGATTCTCTCCATTGTTGCTGTTTATTTCTAAACAGCAAAAATGTCATCCTCTGTAATAGATTCCAACAGTTTCCCTACAATTGTCAAGTTAACTGGTCTGCAGTTCTCCACACTATGTCTTTTTCCCTTTGTAGCTGTTTGGATCCCTTCCATTCATTTATAGTGCTTGGTTCACGTTTATCCACAATAGTTTCAGGTCTCTGCAGAATGTACAGGAAAATAAAACACAATCATCGACAGTGCAATTAATACTACTATTGGTGATTTATTTCCGACATTTTGATAGCAAGTACATCTGTTTCGTCAGACTTAGCAATGTTCAATCCTGCTCTATGTTCAAGTACTACCTTGTTACTGATATGAATTGACTCTATGTCTTTAGCTGCAGAAGTCCGATATGATCACTTGGTATTACTGGGGGATTTTCTGGATCTTCCTCCATGAAGACAGATGCAAAGTAACTGGTTGTTTTCTTGGCCATTTCCCTGTTCTCCACAATGACCTTGCGTCTCCCGATTACAAATTTCCACATTTGACCTTGATTTTGTTTTGTTTTCTTTGGAACATAGAGCGCAGATTGATGCAGTCTTTGTGTTCAAGTTTGTTAGCAGGTATGTTCTCTTTTTTATTTCCGTTTCAGTTTCATGGCCTTCCTTTTTTTTGGACCGTTAACTTCTGAGAATTCTCAGGTTTCCACAATAGCCGGAAATCCTCTGAAGTCACTTCCTCTGATTAACATATTTTCCATTTGTTATGTTAACCATCATTGAGTCACTTTCTCACTCTTTGGTGTTTGTACCTGAAATAAATAGACGAATGTTTCAGAATTTGCAGTGCTTCTAAAACCTCCTGGTCCTGACCAGTTATATTCAGGAACATTGCAGGAGGATAGGAGGATAGAGAAAAAATTGCGGGAGCACTGCTTGGCTCTTTTCTATCATCGCTTGCCAACGAGTAAGGCCCTGGGCAACTGGAGCATAGCGAATTCAGAGCCCGTATTCAAGAAATGCTACGAAGATAAACCTGAGAACTAAAGACCAGTAATTTTAAAATCTAGTGGGTAGGTTATTTGAGGAGATTCGGACAGATTGGATATACATTCAATTGAAAAGATTGGATGTGATTCAGAGTAAGATTAGAATGGTGCTGGAAAAGCAGAGCAGGTCAGGCAGCATCCGAGGAACAGGACAATCGATGTTTTGGGCAAAAGCCCTTCATCAAATTCAGCACGGGAGTTTGTACAAGGGAGATCATGACTCACAATTTTGTTGGAGTTCTTTGATAAAGTGACCAGCATGTTGAGGAGGTCCGGGTGGTATACGTAGTCAAGATGCATTGCAGTGAGGCCTTCAACAAGGTTCCACATTGTACGCCGCTCTGGAAGGTTAGATAGCATTGAATTGAGGGGGAGATGGCAAATTAGGTACAAAATAGCCTTAATGGGAGGAAGTAGAGATTAATACAGGATACATGCTGGTCAGACTGGAGGCCTGTGAATAGTGGAATGCCTCAGGGGTTGGTGCTGGGACTATGACATATTACATATATCTATGATTTACATGAGAATGTACAGGCAGGATTTGTAAGTTTGAAGATGGCAATAAAACAGGCGGCATCATGGAGAGTGAGGAAGGTTATCAGAAATTTCAGAAATTACAGCAGTATCTTGATCAGCTGGAGAAGTGGCTGAGAAATGGCAAATGGATTTTAATATAGATCAGTGTAAGTTCTTGCATTTTAGAAAGTCAAATCGTGTTTGGAGTTTCATGGTGAATGGTTGGGTCCTAAGGACTAGAGTGGAACAGAGGGATCTTGGAATTCAGGTGCATGTTCTCTGAAAGTTGATTCAGAGGAAGACAGTGAAGAAAGCTTTTGGCACACTGGCCTTAATCGGTTTATATCACTGAGTATCGAAGTTAGGAAGTTATGTTGCAGTTATACAGGATGCTGGTGAGGCCATATTCGTAGCGTTATGTTCAGTTTTGTTCACTTTGCTATAGGAAGGATATCATTAAACTGGAAAGTGTGCAGAAAAAAATACAAGGATGTTGCCAAGCTCTCAATGGTCTGAGTTATTGAAAGAGGTTGGACAAGCAAGGACTTTTTACTTTTGAGTACATGAGACTGAGGGAGGATCATATTGACGTTTATGTGATCATGGCAGGAATGGATAGAGAGAATGCACCCAGTCTTTCTTCCCAGGGTTGGGCAATCACAGATTAGTGAGCATCAGTTTAAGGTCAGAGGGGACAGAATTAAAGGGAACTTGAGGAACAACTTTTTAACACGGGGCTGATATGCATATGGAATGAGAAGTGGTTGAGGCAATTGAATAAATACATGGATAGTAAAGGATTAGAAAGATACCGGCAATGGCAGGGAAATGGGGTTAGCGTGGATGGGCATTTTGGTCGGAATGGATCAGTTTGGGCTGAAGGGCCTGTCTCCGTGCTGTCGGACTCTATGACTCTAACAACCATTGCTTGTCTCCCACTGAATGTTATATTGTACTTTGCAAATTCACTGAAGATATCTTGACACTCTAGCCTCCAGTCTTCCATGATGTTTGTCTAGAATATTCAAGCATTCTATCTTGCATGCAGACACTTTGTAAAATGCACATTATAAAGGCCATTATCCCTTAAAAGCTGCTTCAGACCAAGGTTAATAATTCGTCCTTCTGACCACACAACATCAAATCTGAAATAATCTGCTATCTCGTTTGCTTCACAGCATACTCTTCAACCCACCTTATATACACTTACAGAACTCATTTTTCACAGCTTCAGCAGTCAAATAGTTAACGCAGTTTAGATGCAACTTGAGAGAATTCAATATGACTACGGTATCCACAATACTTGCCTATCTAATTTCCTGAGCATATGATTCTCAGATTTTCTGCTACCATTTTGGTTTCGATATGTAACACACCAATATTTGCTTCTCCTTGCTATCTGTAAACTCTACCTAAACTATTTCGGTGGAACCTGATGGACAGGTCTGTGTCGTTATTAGTGACCGACTTGGACAAGTCATCCAGGGAGGCTCACCTCGACTCTCAGGTGATCTCAAAAAATGCCCCACGATACTGGACAAGCAGCAATATCCTCCTCGCTCTGTTAGGATAAGAGTTATCATATACTCTCTGCTCCCTCACTCTCACTGTATATCTGTTATAGCACCTAACCCCGAACAAGGTTCACGCTCAGTCTCCAAATAAGGCTCAGGCACTACCACTCTCACAAATGAATTCAGCACCTAATAATACTACATGGATTCAGAACTGTTGACTGACTCATTCCATACACCGCACAACTCCCCCCACCTACACCAGGACAAACAGCGGGGTCACCCATTCCCACTCTCCTTACATTGCTTTCTCCCATTCCAGGAGAAACAGCCTGGAATAGGATAAAAAGGTCCAAGCCGGGTAGTGGAGTGCCGGATATCCATTCCCTCACTCCACTCTCCCCATCATGTGGGGAGAACTCTTTAAGAGCTTGAGAGGACCAGGATGCCTCGTGTGGAGAATCTGAAACATCCACTTCCTGCTGACCAGTTACGGAACAATGTTCAGTGAAAGACAATTCTCAGTTTAAACCCACTGGCAGTTCCAACAACAGTCCTTTCACTTCCAAAAACCCACAGATACCTCACTGCACAGAGACACAGACACTGAAATCCACAGACGAGCACACACAATACTTATAAGGGGATAGGTATACATACAAGTATAAACACACAAATACATATACAGTCACATACAAATCGACAAAAATACAGATAGAAAAACAGGCTGAAATACAGACAGACAGATGTAATTACACAAACGCAGAGATAAAAAGCACATGGACACACACACAGGCACACACACATACAGACACACACAAATAGAGGCACAGACACACGCACAAACACTTACTCACATACAGATACAGAGAGTCACAGACGCTAGTGTCATTAAGACACAAATCGATCTGTTTTTGATTTGTAAGGGGATCAAGGATTCTAGGGAGAAGGCAGACGAATGAGGTCGGGCTACATATTGTAAGTTATTGAACGAAATTTCCCACACGATAGTTTGAATGGCCTCAATCTGCTCATTTCCTTAATGCTCCTGCGGTATTATGCTACCAGGTATTCTCTTCCTGAGACAGCAGCAGAGTCTGGGTGCGATACGTACTTGATTGGAAAGGGTCAGTGGGAATGTGGGATAGGTTTGGTGTCCGGAATGGATGATGTTCCTAAGTGTACCTAATTATTCTGTCCTTAAGTCTGAAAAGAGGTGGTGATTTGATGTTCAGTTAACAACACAGTTTTCAAATAACAGTCCCACAATGAAATAAGGACGTCCCTTTCACTTTAGTGTTGTGCTACCTGTGGTGTCCTCATCCTCAGGGAGCAGTGAAGACTCGGTTATTGAAGATACTCAAGGCTGAGCTCGACTGATCTTTACTGAACAGAAGGATCAGTGCTTATTGGGAGCAGACAGGAAATGGATGGTCCGACACACTCGGATCAGCCATAAATATTCTGAATGGTGCAGCCGAATGGGCAACATGTGTTGTTCCCTGAATCCACCCTCGAGCATGTAACAGAGATATACTGCTGTCCCTACCCCATGTGTTTTTCCCTTAATCCACCCTCGAGGCTGTAAGAGGGTTGGGGACACTCCATTCAGTCAGACAGGATCGTAAAAATGACACAGTAAGAGACCATTCCGCCCCTCTAAGGAATTACACAGGAATATAGAATGAAGTAATCTAGCTCGTTCAGTACATTGCACAGTCCAGGAGGAGGCCATTCAACCCACCTGAGCCGCTACACAGGAACAGGGAAGCTGTCGCTTACAGGAAATAGAGAGTACAGATAAATGTTTATTTTCAGGCTGCAAAGCTGTAACTGATGGAGTGCCTCAGAGATCACTGTGGGATCATCAATGATCGACAATCTGGAGGAAGAGGAGGGAGTGGCTTGGAGCTCAATTAGCTCATACACCAAGATGGTCATTCAATGTGTCGTCAAATGGAGGTAGTGAGTCTGCAATGTGATACAGGCAGGGATGGTTAGTGAGCAAACCTTCAGCAGAAAAAACTTAACGTAAGTTGTCTATTTTGGCATGAAGGTTGAAACAATGGTAAACAATTTAAATGGAAGAGAGATTGCCGAACTCTGTGATACAGGAGGTTTCCATGTTCCTGGGACATGAATCATATGAAGTCAGATGCAGCAAGTGATTTGGAAGGTAAGTGGAATGATGCTGATTTTGGCAAAAGGTATCAGGTTTAATTACAGGAATGTTTTACTGCATCTGGACAGGGAATTGCTGAGACCCCACCGATGTCCTGTGTGCAGGATTGATCCCCTAACACTAAAACAAAAAGATATAATTATTTTCGAAGATTTTCAAAGAGGTTTCCCTTTACTCATTCCTGGAATGCCGTCCTTTTGTTATGGGGGATTATCAGTTTTGATCTTAGCTGAGAAATAGTATTGAACCATCCATGAATTTGTAAAAGTGTATCAGCTGGATGCATATTATCTCCTGTCAGGGAGACTAAAGCTAGAGAATAAACTTTAAGATAAAGATGCATTGATATTAACACACATACTATGAAGACACCTACCAATATTTACAAATTACACAGACACACGTAAGCATGTCTTCAAATTATAAAGTGGGGACACTTTTTTTGCGATTGGAAGGAAATGTGCACAACAAGGGCAATGACGCTCCTCCATAATCAGATTTTCCAGTGAATGTTCCAGGAGGTCGCACATGATTCAATTTGGTGATCAGTTGTCAAAATTGTATGTTCCAATCCAGAAAGGGAGAAAAATGTTCCCTGTCTGAGCAGCAGCTGCCGATTGATCCCTCTCTCTTACTTTGTTCCGCCAGATAGCAAGGTGTGAGACCAGAAAATCCTTGCCTCATCTTTACCACTTGTGAAGCATTGCTGGTGACGATTCATTGGAATCTCTCCACTGCCTGAAAGGAAGGGAATTCAAACAAATCCCACTGTTCTAGAAAGAAATCCCACGACCAATAGCTTATGTGAGCAGGATACCTTCAAAGGCAGAATAACATTTTGGGGCACTCTATCATTTTACCATTTGTTATGAGTTCAACTTTGTGTGTCTCACATTTTTCTAGAAAATGGCGGAGTCTGAGACCTAAATCATTGGCCACATTACTAAACTGGCTGCATTTAAGATGGGTGTAACCAGTGGAGGAGTGGGACTGGAAAAGAACATAGTGACCCTCCAAAATTGGTTGGAACACAAATGAGAATTTCTAAAAGGACTGTTCAAGTGGAAATTCCCTTCCCCAGTGGATTGTGGTGCTTGAATGTTTGCATTTATTCAAATTTGTTTTTGGTATTTCGTACTATGGCATACAGACAGAAATGCGCTGCTTTGAGCAAAAGCAAATGAAGCGGTGACATAGTATTTAATAGCCCACTCCTGCTGTTCAGTCCTGTGTTGCTGTGCTCTATTCAAACCCTCACACCTCCTGCAAGGAACAGATGAAGGCCACTTGCTCCAAATACCTGATCAACAGTAATACAGGATCTCATTCACTCCCTATATACTGTCACACATGGTTTGGTGTCGGTTGGAAAATGTTATTTGTTTCGACAGATGCCTCTGTTTCTTTACAGAGTATTTCCTCTCTGCAACTTGTGGTTCATTTGTTGGTGATATCATAGAAACAGATTCACCGTGAATGCAGTCCTCATACTTCAACCAGAGATAACTCACAAAATACTTTACTCTCTCTGATTGAAACATTCAACAAATGGATATTCAGGAAAATTACAGCCATTAACTTTGCAATTACTGAATATGAGGACAAAAGGAAAAGTATCAGGTAATTTGGATGATCAAGCCATTGCAAAACATCATGGCTGATCTACTGTTGACAGTAACTCCTCTTTAATGCCCAATTCTTCACCCCTTAGCTCTCTGGCAGGTCAAAAATTCGTGTACCTCCTCCTTAAATGCTTTCAGAGATAAAGCACCCCTAGCTGTCTCGCCCAGATAATTCCTGACAGTGATTACCTTCGGTGAGAGGAAAGCACTCCCTATTCATACACCGTTACATATTGATATGAACAAGAGGCGAACACAGGGGCTCAGGAAAGAGTGAATGCCTTTGATACCAAGGCAGTATGGGACTGAGGATGGCAACGGTACCACCTACTTATTTGATCTGAATGGGAATCAGCTGTAACGTTCCCACTGGACTGGGTCTTTCAGAACACGATTAAAGAGGGTTGAGGTCAGTCTCCAACAATCCTCTCAGTCCCTGGACATCTCTGCAGGAGATCCTCGGGTTAGCCTCCTCAGCACAAACATCTTCAGCTGCTCCATCAATATATTTTCCCATCATAAGATCGGAAGTAGGTATGACGACTGTAGATCACAGAATGTTCAGAACATTTCCTCCCCCATCAGCTCCAGAACCATTCTGTGTCCATGTGCAGCAAGGCCCGGACAGCATTCCGGTTTGTGCTGTTAAAGTGTTGATAACATTTATGTAAGATCACAGCCAGACACAACACATTTTCATAGATAAAAGAGGAGCTCATTCAATATCTGAAGCTGGTTGCTCACGAGTATGAGCTAGCATTCAGGAACAGGAAGAGTGACAGCAGATTCAATACTCCTGCCTGTTACACAGGAAGAAGAGTGGTCTGTTCAGTGCATCAAGCTGTTAAACAGGAACAGGCAGAGCCAAATCAGACCCTTAAACCTGTTCCATGAGACCAGGAGGAGGCTATTCATCCCACGGGACAGTTATACAGGAACAAGAGGAGGTCATTGATATTCCAATATGACAAACCAATGAAACCGAGACTGCACTGATAGAGGACCCCATGATGTGAATCATGGTTCCATTGTTTGTAGAGCGTGTGCTGCTTTAACATAGTTTGCTGGCAATGAGGAGGGAAGCCAAATGATTTGTGCCAAGTCTCAAGGAGGCATTTTCCATCGCCGTGAAAACACACCCATCGTCTCCATGGAGGTGAGAATCTGGTGGGAATAGTTCACTGTTTTAGCATGAAGATATTGTGGCTGCTGTATAACGAGACTTTCAGTATAGGACCACACACTGAATGCACTGTGTTAATGTGGGGAGAGTTTATTCAAACACTGGCCCTCTGTCTCTCTCATGCGACACGGGAATTGGGTGTGGAGTGAGGGGAATATTCACAGAGGCTCTCAAATATCGACAATCATGCAACCCGAGTAAAAAAGAAGCCATGGAATTTTTCACCGTATCAGTGTCTATTTAGTACATCGTGAGTTACTGTCCCTCCCCCTCAAATTTCAATGCAATCGCCTTTCATTCTCTCACAACGCCAGAGATTAATCTTCACTGTCTCCTCATGGTACCATAATCCCAGGGATGAGTCTGGTGAAACTCCATTGCACCCTCTCTGTGGCAAGGCGATCATTCCTTATAAAGAAGAGAATGTCTGACCACAATATCGCAAATACTGCCTCAACAATACTCTCAGCGATGATCGTAACAACTCTTTTTTTCTCTGAGACATCTCCGTTTCTTTCCTGTGGCGTAAAAAGACTTTCCTTCTTTCCATAATTGCTGGAAAGAGTTAACACTTTTATAATGAAGGCATTGTTGCTGCTGCCGGGATTATGGATAACAAAACGTTCATGGCAGGATGACGCACCATTTGAACTGCATTAATGTTGGGAGAGTTTATTCAAAAGCCTAAAGCCCCACCCCCCTCTCTCTCTCCTCTCTCTGAACCTTTTTCTTTCTCTCTCTCTCTCTCTCAACAACACTCCCAGGGATTGTCAAAAAATATTTTCTCTCATTTAGACATCACCATTTATTTCATGTGCCACAAAATGCCATTCCTTCTCTATGCACTACGACTGACATGGGATTTATAAGTCCCTTACATGTGTACGTCAGCATCAGTAAAGCCAGCACCAGAGATACCTATGGAGATGTGCATCACTCTCAGAGACAATTTCAATGAGATTGAATACACCTAAACTAGGGGATGATCATGTACCGGAATGGAATCGAGATGTAGCAATACAGAAAACAGCCAGAGAAACAGAGCTATCAAGCTATATTTGCCTTTATTCTTCTCTTACAGGATGTCTGAAGCCCTGGTCAGAGCAGTATGTTATGCAGATCTTGAACTGAGTGGCTGGTTCAGCTGTTCCACAGTACCTTAAATAGTAACACGCATAGCTATGGATTTGTAGTATCACAACACAGGATAAATCTTCATGCTTAATTAAAACCAGCAACAGAGAAAAGATTTATCCAATGCAGTAATCTGTGATAATTCTAGAGTCCAAATCTATTCAAATTAAAATTTACAAACTTTATTTCTTAAAGTATAACAGAGACTAATAAACGAACGACTATTTACAACTACTTCCTCTAAACTACCTATGACCTTTCCCCTCTACAATACTACCCCGATAAGACTCCTAATGAAGATTTACAACACAAAACTTATTATCTCAAAACCAGGAATCTTTCCGTTCTTCTCCATATTCCGGTCTTCTTTTCTACTTGGGGACTCTGCTTCACCTGTTACTAATCAATAAAGGTACCTATAAGAGAGCTATTTTTCAGGCAGTCTTTGGATGCTGGTAGCTTGGCAGTTCTCCTCCCAATCGTTCAATTTTCCACGATCTTGTACCGCCAAACTATTGGATTGTATCATTGGCTGTTAAGATTGTCAATATAAGAAATTAAAACTTGGTTGGAGGTGGGTATTTTGGGGTATAATTTAAAATGTTTTGCTGAACTTGTTTCGAGACAATGAGCTAATCAAGTTGTTCGACCAAATGTTACATTATATCTATTTTTTCAAAACTATTGGTGCTGTCAAGTAGTTATTATTGGTTTTTAATTCTCTCAAAGTTACAGTACACTCACGTGTTCATCACAGAAGTCACACGAAAACCTGTGGAGGGAATCACGACGCTTTGAATTCCTTAAAGGTCTTGAGGCAAGCAGGTTGCTTTTTTTTAATAACAAATGATAATGGTTGCTTTTAAACTCCCCAATGTCCTTCATGAGATATCAACAGACCATTATTCTGTGGCTCTATATTATGAGTCAATGACTTGACCACCATAAATTGTCTTCCCTTATGTGCAGAGAACAAGTTAAATATTCTCAATTGCAATTAGTTAGTGACGGACATGTGATTAGAAGGAACGGGAAACTGTTGCATTTGGATTGAACAAAGGCACAAATGGTTTATACATATGTTGCACTGAGACTGAGGACGAGACTGGGATATCATGATGGTGGTATTGGACAGGATTGGTCAGTGGGGAGGGCATGGAGATGTAAATCTGTGAAAGGCAAAATGGTTTATGCAGTTCTAGAAGAGTCTCATTCCTTCTTGCATATCACTGAGTAATTTATAAATAGTGGTTTGTTAGTCATAATTTTTAAGGAAATGAATTTTTGTTTGGAACTGAAGCTATTGATTGCACTTTCCAAAATGTACATATCATAAGCCGAAATTCAGTTCAACCCAGTTGAGTAGACAAATATAATGACTTACCAGTATCACCAACTATCGCAAGGATGGGATAGTAACCATCTTGAATAATCCAAAGGATATCCTGCATCCGATATGCTAATGATATCCAAGGCTGAGAAAGCCAGTAAAGACCCTCGGATAAACTCCTGTCCATTGTTTGAACATTCCAGTCTAATGTTCTCAGATTCGGATCCATTGTTGGAACATTGTAATTCATTGTCCTCAGATAATGAACTATTATTGTAACGTTCCTGTCTAATGCTCTCAGATTCTGATCTCTCCTCCCCCTCTCTCTCGAGCTGCTGATCCCTGTTAGTGCTGTCAGTGATGCTCCTACTCACATTATGGGATAGCACATTGAATAGAGCCCATCTATCTTTCAACGATGGAAACTTTCCACTGGGATAATTAGGATCCACGGAGATTTACATTAATCACAGTCACTGAACAAATAGCTCCATTTAACCTCTTTGATTTCAAAATTGATTTTATTAAAATTTAAAAGTACGTTTAAAATTCACTCATTTAGCTTTGGGTATGTGGGGGTGTAGGAGGGAAGGAATATTGGAGATGGTACATTGATTGTGTGTACTCTTTCAATCTACCTTGGATATGGGAGTAATGTTAAAGGATTGTCAGAACATAAATAAGTTTCTCGGTTTAGAAATGGAAACATGCAATCTGTAAGTCCTGATCAGTGATTATAATGTCGGGAAAATATGGAGAGAACGTTTCCAGTCTATAATCTGACAGGCAAATGTGCCTTCGTCAACATGAGTTATAACAGACAAATGGCATCTATATGTTAACAGAGAATATGATTTGACACACAATTCAGATGGTTATTCAAGGATCAGAGAGGGCCGGCGAGGGTCTTGCTGTTAATGTTGTCGATGTCGATCAACTGTGATTAAGTACCATGCACTGGTTTTCAATGTCAGCGTGATCATGATGTTGGGAACATGGCTGCTGCAGAGACTGGAGGGAGGGAACATGATATTTCCCAGTCATCAGTATTGGGATGTTACTCTTTATAAATCATAAGAAAATCAAATTGCAGGGTACATCTCCAATGAGGAGTGAGGAGAGCCGATACGTTGGAGCAGAATACATTGGAGCAGAAATTTGGCCATTCAGCCCATTGAGCCTGCTCCGCCATTCAATGATGGTTGTTAAGCTTCTCAACACCATTCTTCCGATTTCTATCTGTAACCCTTCATCCCCTTTATAATCAAGAACCTATATGTCTGACTCTTAAATATACTCAATGACCTGGCCTCGACAGCCTTCTGTAGCAGTGAATTCCCTAGAGTCACCACTCTCTGGCTGAAGAGGTTCATCTTTATCTGTATTTGAAAAGGTCTTCTCGTTACTCTGTCCCCTCGGGTCCTCATCTCCCCTCCATTGGATATATCTCCCCAAAACCCACCCTGTTCAAATCATTAAATTTTCTGTATCTTTCAGTTAGACCTCCTAACATCCTTCTGAACTCTATGAAATATAGACTCACAGCCCTCAGATGTTCTTCATTTGTTAAGCTTTACATTCCTGGGACCACTTTCGTGAATCTTATCGGAAAATGCTCCAGGGCCAGTACATCCTTCCTGAGATATGGGACCCAAAACTGTGCACAATAATCCAACTGTAGCCTGACCAAAATCTTATCGAGCCTCAGAAGTACATCCCTGCATTTATAATGAAGCCCACTTGAAATAAATGGAAGCATTGTATTTGCCTTCCCAACTGCTGACAATCTGCAGGTTTCCCTTTCAAGATTCTTGGACTAGCAACGCCCCCCCCCCCCTCCCCCGGAGTCTTCTGAACTAGCTCGCTATTTAGAAAATAGTCCATGCCATTATTTTTCCTGGCAAACTGCATGACCTCACACTTGCCCACGTTATACTCCACCTGCCGCTTCTTTGCTCACTCCCCTAACCTGTGCAATTCCTTCAGCAGGAGGAAGGGAGAACTGGAGATCAGAGTCAAAACGTGTGGTGCCAGAAGAGCACAGCCAGTCAGGCGGACTCTAAGGAGCAGGATATTCGATGTTTCAGTCATAAAGCCTTTATCATGAATGAAGTGGGTGGGCATGTGACAGAGAGTGTTCCCTGAACCGTTCTGCAAGTTGACGTCCTGTCTCCCCAGTGTAGAGTAGATGACAGAGTAGATGAGGTGTTTGGATGCATCTGCCTGATGTGGAAGGATCCTTTTGGGCCTTGGATTGAGGTGAGGAGGAAGTTGTTTGCACAGGTTTCATACCTCTTGCAATGGCAAGGGAAGGTGTCAGGAGTGGAAGGTGGCTTGTTGGGGTGTGGGAGGGGGGACACGTGAACATAACGAGGGAGTCGTGAAGGGAAAGGTCTCCGCAGAATGCAGATAGGAGTGGGGAGGGAAGTATATCTCTGGTGGTGTGGTCTGACTGTCGGTGGAAGAAATGCGGAGGATGATGTGTTGTATCCTGAGGTTGGTGGTCTGGAAGGCGAGCATCAGAAGTGTTGCTAGAGGGTGCTATTGCACCCTCCTGTAGCCGAACCATCTCTTCAATGCAACCTATCCCTCTATTCCATCTTTGCACTGTTTGAAAACTTAGTCAGAATGCCCTCAGTTCCTTCATGTAGACCATTAATTCACAAAGCGAATTTTGTGGTCCCAACACTGAGTCTTTAGGAATACCACTTGTCATTGGATGCCATCCTGAGAAGGACACGTTTATCCCCACTCTCTGCTTTCTGTCAGACAGCCATGCGTCTATCCAAGCTAGCACCTTGCCTATAACACCAGGGACCCTAATCTTTCTCAATAACATCCTGCGTGGCACCTTATCAAAGGAATTTAGAGAAGCAGGTGGGTTTGTCAGGCATGACCTCCCATTGATGGAACAATGCTGACTTTGCACTATTTTACTAAATACTTCCAAGTATTCAGAAATCCCATCCTTCACGATGGATACCAGGATGTCACCCACAACCAAGGTTAGGCTAATCAGTCTGTAATTTTCCATCTTCTGCCTAACTCCCTTATTAAATGGAGTGTCACGTTAGCAATTTTCCAGCCATTCCAGATTTTAGTCATTCCTGAAAGATTACCACTTTCACTTTCACTACATCTTCAGCTATCTCCCTTACAATGCTGCGGTGTAATCCATATGATTCAGGTGATTTATCCAAATTCAGGCCGTTCTGTTTTCTAGCATGTTCTCCTTGGTGATGACCACCATACTCAGCTCTGCCCTCTCACTCTCTTCAATTTTTGGGAAATTACTTATGTCTTCCACCATGAACATTGATGCAAAGTTCCTCATTCGTTTCTTTGTTTTCTGCTACTGTCTCTGCAGCATAATTTTCCAGTGGTCCATATTCACTTTTGCCTCTCTTTTGCACTTAATATATCTAATGATCCTCTTACAGTCTCCTTTGTATTACTGGTTAGCTTTCCTTCATATTTAATATTCTCTGTCCGTTTTTTGCCAGCGTTAATCTTTGTAAGTTTCCCAATTTTCTAGTTTCCCACTGCCCCCACTGCATTATATGCTTGCTCTTTTGCTTGTATGCAATCCCTGACTTCCGAGGTCAGCCCTGACTGCCTCATCCTCCCTGTACCATACCTCTGTTCCTCGGCAAGAATCCCTGTTGTGTGTCCTGAATTAATCATGGAATCTGCTGCCACTTCCGTTCCCTTGACTTTCATGATTGACCGCTCTCCTAGTCAATTCTACCCAGCTTCTCCCTTATACCTCTGTTGTTGCCTTTATTCAGCTGAAATACCGTTAGCTCTGATTCTATCTTCTCTCTCTCAAATTGCAGAAGAAGGTCAACCATATTCTTATCATTGCTTCCAACGTTTACCTTCACCCTAATCTCCATTACGAATCCTGCGTCATTAAATCCAGTATCATCTGTTTCTGAGTGGGCTCCACCAGAAGTTACTCCAAAAGGCCATCTCATAAACAATCCTAAAATTCCTTTTCTTGTGAACCACTACCAACCTGATGTTACCAGTTTCCCGCATATTGAAATCACCCATGATTACTGTACTTTGCCTTTCCTACACATCTTTTCTGTCTCCTGGTGTATCTTATGCCCCACGTCCTGACTACTCTTTGGAGCTCTGTACAAGACTTCAACAGTGGTTCTCTTACCTTTGTGGTTCCTCAATTCTACCCACGCAGATTCTACACCATCTGACCTTACTTCTTTTCTTACTATTGATTTAATCTCGTTTCTTACTAATTATGCAAATCCACTCCCTCAGCCAACTTCCCATCTTTTCGATAGGATAAACATCCTTAAATATTCAGATCACCTTGCAGCCACATCTCTGTGATTCTCATCGCTTCATACCTGCCGATTTAATTCTGTGCCACAAGCTCATTTACCTTTTTCCTTATACAGCATGCATTCAGTTGTAACCCCTTCAGTCCTGCATTAACCGTCCCTCTTCTCATTGTCATTCATTTGTGCAGTGCGCTTGAAGTTTGATATGTTTAACATTTCCAGATGCTCTATCCTATTTGTGTCTGTGCTGGAGAATTTAATAACCTCTCCTGAGTTCTGTACTCTTACCTCCTCTTTTAATTCGACTTTTGTAAATAAACCCTATAACTGCAACCCGCCCCCCCACCAAACGACTCCCCCCACACCCCCATCTCTCTCTCTCACACACACACACACACACACACACACACACACACACACACACACACACACACACACACACACACACACACACACACACACACACACACACACACACTCCTAATCAGTTTATAGCTCTGTCTGCAGCCTTGGTCAGGATTCAGTCGGATTCTGATCCAAGCACGGTTCAGATGACAACTGTCCCATCGGAGCAGGTCCTTTCTTCCTCAGTAATAAAATGTGTTTATTCAACACAAAATAAAAGAATCAAAAAGCTTTTCTGTACGTACCAAAATGTGAAAACTAGAAAAATACAATATTGTTGAAATATACTTACTATGTGGAGCAATATAAATTGTAAAGTGAATTACAAAACCATGGAAGTGTTGTGCAAACTTTATCAATCATTATTTGACCCACAGCTGAGATCCTGATTTCCCCTCTGCCAGTGATTCCCTTCACTGAGATTCCAACCTGCCTCTCACGCAGTGTCTAGAGGGGCTCCAAGTTCCTGTTGGCTCAGAATATTTAAATTCATCCAACTTCTACCTGGAACCAATCTATTGGTCTATTGGATTGTGTTTAGCAGTCAGCAACTCAGCTCTGGGATGTTATTGGTGATAAATGATCTGGGATGACAGCCAGTATCAGCATGGTGCTCACAGGGTATGGCACCAGACAAAGGGCTTACAGTCTGTGAGAGATTCTAAGAAAAGTTTCTGTGCATTTCTCCTCATGCTGTTTCGTGATCTAACTTCAGAAACCCCTTGCTCGCATTGTGTAGCTCCTTTTTTCACACTGTTTATCTCACTTTATTGTCTTTCTCTCTATTTATTTCTCTCCTACTCAGTCTAGCTCCGATCATTCCCTCAATTTTCAAGCTGTCAAGTTGGAGAGCTCATGGACGCATTGTGGGCTGAATGGCCTCCTTCTGTGTTGTATTAATTCTGAAGATGTCTGACCAACAGTAACAAGTTTTGGTGCCTAGAGAGATAAGCTGGTGCAATGAAGGACACAGTGGACAATTAACCATTTTCTCTTCCTATTTTCTGACATGCAGTGATTTCGAAATATCTGTTCAAACAAACAGATTCCTTATATTAAAATCAGCACACTTCAGACTGCCAGGCCATTGTGCTCAGTACCCTCTGCCTGTTTTCTTTTGTTGTTGGTCTTAGCTGCACTAGGATTAGTCTCCAACTCCTCCTCAGTTACTGTACCTGTGGACCTATTGCTGTGGTTCTACACACCCCTCCCCACCACACCCCTCCCTCACCACGGCCACACGCTAGTTTAAACCCTCGTAAAGGACAATATTAAACCTGCCTGCCAGGAGATTGCTGCCAGTTGAAGTCCATCCCGTCCATCTTGTTTATATCCTATCAACGCGGGATTCCCATTGATCCACATATCGGAGATTGTTATCAGTTCATGTGCATCCCATCCTTCTTGTGTGTATCCTACTGATCCGTGAATCCCAATAATCCACATTTCATAAATTGCTGCCAGTTCAGGTTCATCCCGTCGTTTTCATGTATATCCTCCTGACTCGGGAATCCCAATGATCCACATATCGGAAGTGCTGCCTCCCCGACCAGCACTTTGATCGTGTATTTAACTGTGACACCTTCCGATTCCTAACCTCACTCGCACGTGACATATTCTAATGTCTCCAAGATTCAAATATCCTTTCAGCACAACTCCAGCAAGGCCTTTTTAAAAAACTGGATAGACTTGAAATTAAAAACTTATGTGTGACATCAGGAAAGTGAGACCACTGAATCAGTCCAATGACCACCGGATCTGATATCTATCCCCGCCAACAAGCCTGTTTGACAAGGCATACATATGGGCCATCTATTTTCAGATGGACGAGGATAAACAGAAGATTAGAAAATGTCAGATCAGATGGATGTAATTCAATCTGTTTACTCAGCATTGCTATTCAATTACATTCTAGTTATTCTGTTCCTTTCAATGGCAGGGTCTTTACCCAGCATCCCCAGCGGATCTGCAAGTTCCCAGTGTCGTTGTGTGCACAGTCTTGCGAAGGGAGTATCCAGTTGCCAGGCTGTGGGGAGTCCCAGGCTGGCACAAGGAAATGCTGCATGTAGTGACAATGGACTGAGGGAACTGAGAGAGATGGAATGGGCATCCAGGGACACTGCACTCAGCCAAGTGGCCTGGCAAGATTCCTAAACACACAGAGGAACCCGCGAACCACGGCTGCTTTTACAAAAACCTGACACATTCGCTGCATTTCTCCATCGAACAAAAGCAAAAATACTGTAGATGGTAGAAATCTGAAGCAAACACAGAGACGTACTGTAGAGAGAGAAAAGAGTTAATGTTCCCAATGCAGACACAGGAAGAATGTACAAAATCCACGCAGACAGGGTCCAGAGATTGGAAATGAACCCAAGTCTCTAGCACTGTGAGTCAGCATTGATGTGTCACCATGCTGGCCAATGCTGGATAATTGGGGATAGTATAGTTAAAAGCATTGATACTGTTCTCCGTGATCGGGATTATGAGTTCTGAAGGTTGTGTTGCCTACTTGGTGCTCGGGTTTGGGATATATCATCTGGGTTGCAGAACTTGGAGCGGGAGGGGAATGATCCAGTGGTCAGGGTCCGTGTAGGTACCAACAGCTGGACAAAAAAATGACAATGAGAAGAGCGACGGATAATACAGGACGGAACTATTATATCGGAATACATGCAGTATAAGGAATAAGGTAAATGAACTTGTGACTCATCCATAAATTGGCAGGTCCGACATCATGGGTATTACAGTGACATCGCTGCAAGAGGATTAGGATCGGGAGCTGAATATTCAAGGATATTCATCTTGTCGAAAAGATTGGCAGATGGGCAGAGAGATAGATTTGTCTCAGTATTAAGAATGGAATCGAATCAATAATCAATAATAAGAAATGTAATAAGGTCAGATGGTGTAGAATCTGTGTCGGTAGGATTGAGGAATCAAAAAAGGTGAAAAAATGCAGTTGGATTTATATACAGGGAGCTGGGGTGTAAGATACACCAGGAACTAGAAAGATCTGCAGGAAAAGCAAAGTTACAGTGATCATATGGGATTTTATTTTACAGATGGACTGGGAATTCAGATTGGTCATGGTTGGCAGGACAAGGAATTTGTGGAATGTCTACAAGATGGCGTTTTGGAGCAGTTTGTGCAGGCAGACTAGATGAGGGGATCTTAAGATTACAGTGATCATAATATGACTGAATTTACTCAGGTGGAGAAGTTAGAATCAGAAGTAACGGTATTGCAGCTGAATAAAGGCGATTACACAGACATGAGTGAGGAGCTGGATAGAATTGACTGGGAGACGGGCCCAGCAGGGAGGATAGTATAACAGCAATGGCAAGAGATTTTGGAGTAATTCAGGATACAGTAGAGATTTATGCTGAGGAAAAAGAGGCTTGTATAGGGAGGATGGGACAACCATCGCTGACGAGGGAAGTCGGGTATAGCATAAAAGCAAAAGAGAAACAATATAATGTGGCAAAATGCAGTGGGAAACATAAGGATTGGAAAGTTTACAAAGACAAAACAGAGGGCAAAGAAAATCAAATAAGGAGGGAGATTATTAAATATGGGTGTAAGCTAGCCAGCAATATAAAGGAAAACTGTAACCGTTTCTTTCAATATATGAAGTATAAAAGAGTGGCAGAAGTGAACATTGGACTGCTGAAAAATGATACTGGAGAGATAGCAGTGGGGAACGAGCAAATGGCCAAGGAACTGACTAATTCGTTTGCATCAGCTTTCATGGTGGAAGGCACGAGTAATACCTTAAACCTTCAAGAGATTGAGGGGCCAGAGCTGAGTATGATGGCCCCCATCCTGGAGAACATACTAGATAAAAATGTAATGGTCCGAAGGTGGCTTGACCAGATGGACTACATCCCAGTGTTATAAGGGAGATAGCTGAAGAGGGAGTGGAGGCAATCGTGGTTATCTTTCAGCAATCACTAGAGTAAGGAACGATCCCAGACCACAGGAAACCCACTAACGTGACACCCATTTTTAACAATGGAGTAAGGAAAAAGACAAAAACAAACACCATGAATAGTTTAAACTCTGCCATGGGTAAGATCCTGGAATCCATTGTGAAGGATGAGATTTCTGAATAGTCGAAAGTAAAATAGGGCAAAGTCAGCATGATTTCATCAAGGGAGGTTAATGCTTGACAAATCTATTGGAATTCTTTGAAGAGGAAATGAGCAGCTCGACCAAGCACAGCCAATGGATGTTATCCACCTGGAATTCAAGAAGGCCTTTGACAAGGTGTCACACAGGAGATTACTGAGCATGATAAGGGTCCGTGGTGTTAGAGGCAAGGTAGTGGCATGGATAGAAGCTTGTCTGTCTGGCAGAAAGCAGAGAGTGGGGATAAAAGTGTACTTCTCAGGATGACAACCGGTGACAAGTGGAGATCCAGAATGCTTAGTGTTGGAATCATAACTTTTTACTTGTTACATTAACAATCTAGACGAGGGAATTGCGGGCACTCTGGTTAGATTTTCAGACGATACAAAGATAGGGAGATGGTCAGGTCGCATTGAGGAAGCGGAGAGGCTGAACGAGGATTTGGACAGGTAAAGAGATCGTCAGATGCACTGCAACTTTGGAAAGTGTGAGGCCATGCACTTTGATACGAAGAATAGAGGCATGGTCTATTTCCTAAATTACGAGAAAATTCAGATAACTGAAGTGCAAAGGGACTTGGGAGTTCCAGTGCAGGGTTCTGTTCAAGGTCAGCTTGCAGGTTGAGGCAGTAGTTAGGAGGTTAATTGCAATTATGATTGGGAGCATTTACTCCGAAAAGAATTGAATATAAGAACTAACTGTATCCTGCTCTGGTCAGACCACATTTGGAGTATTGTGCTCATTTTTGAGCTCCGTACCTCAGGAAGGATGTACTGGTCCTGGAGCGTGTTCAGAAGATTTTCACGAGAGTGGTCATCGGAATGAAAAGCTTTTTGCGTGAGGAGTGTTTGAGTACTCTGGGTCTATACTTGATAAAGTTTGAAATGATGAGAGGGAATATAATTGAAATAGACAGGATACTGAATGACCTGGAGAGAGTGGATGCTGAAAAGATGTTTCCATTGGATTAGAATCCGAAACGGCACAGCCTTAGATGAAAGGGAACACCTTTTAAAACAGTGATAAGGAGACAGTTATTTAACCATAGAATGGTAAATCTTTGAAATTTATTGCCAGAAAGCTGTGGGGGTAGGTCATTGAGTATATTTGAGAGGGAGATAGATAGTTTTTGACTATCCAGGGAATGAAGGGTTATGGGGAGAAGGTCGGAGAATGGGTTTGAGAAACCTATCAGCGATGATTGAATGACGGAGAAGACCCGATGAGCTAACTGCCCTAATTTATGCTGCAACATCCTATAGTCTTCTGGTCTAAACCTTAAGGAAGTACTTTGCATCTCTGAGAAGATAGGTTCATGTCCTTCATGAATGTCAGTAGCTGGTGGGAATAGTTAACTGCTTTAGAATGAAGGTATTGTGGCTGCTGTCGGGGTGGTGGATAATATGACATTCAGTGCAAGATCACACACCAAATGCACTGTATTCATGTGGGGAGAGTTTATTCAAAACTTGGACCACTCCATCTCTCTCAATGGGGAGTAAGGATTGGGGTGGGTGCGTGTGACGTCCGCCCAGGCACTTAAACTATCCCGAATCATGCATCCTGAATGAAATAGCAGTCATGGAATTTATCACCTTCTCATTGTCTGTTTAGAATATTAGGAGTGATTGCCCATCCCTCTCAGGGTTCAACCTCTTATTCTCTCACAGCGCTACAGATCAACCTTCACTCACTCCTCATGGTGCCATCATCCCAGGGATCAATCTGGCGGAACTCTTCTTCACTCTCTCTGTGGTAAGGAGATCACTCCTTATAATGGAAAGAAAATCTGTCTACAATACCACAAATACTGCCTCAATAACACTCTCATGTTTGATCGCAATAATTACTTTCCCTGACTTAGCTGTCTCCATTTCTTTCGTGTGAGACAGGAAACAATTCATTTACAATGCACTGCCACTGGCGTAGAATTTAAAAACATCCTTACATCTGTAGGATAGCATCAATAAAGCCAGCAACAGAGGTGCCCATCGAGATGGACAACACTCTTGGGAGAGACTCAATCACAAAGAATACATCTAAAACAGTGAATGACTACCTACCTGAATGGAAATAGGCTGTTGGAATATGGGATGCAGGCAGAGGAAGGGAGCTACCTTTCCTTTTGTTCTGCCCTCACTGGATGTGTGCAGCCATGGTCAGGCCAGTATGTTATGCCGATCTAGAACTGGGTGGCTGGTTCAGCTGCTCCACAGAACAATAAATAGTAAAACAAATTGCCGTTGGTTTGTAGTTAAACAGAGACTTGACCAGAGAAAGATGACCCTCTGCCTTCTCTATTGGGCATAAGGCAAGCCGATATCAACAGATTATTATTCTGTGGTTCTAGAATACGAGCCAATGACGTGACCCACCATACACTGTCTGCCCATCTTTCAGATATTGTGCAGAGAACAAGTTAAACATCTCAAGTGCAATTATTTTCCTATGGACATGTGGTTAGGATGGGACTTGAAGCAGATGTATCTGGAATTAACAAAGACACAAACGTTGGTTTATTCAGGAATTGAACTGAGGCTGAGGAGGAGACTGGGACATCTTAATGGTGGTACTGGACAGGATTGCAGGATCACTTTGCAGGAGAAAATGAATCAAAGAGGTCGAGAACAGTGTGTTTTACCCTCGCGTATTGGTGAGTAATTTGTAAATAATAGTTTGTTAGTTATAATTTCTACGGAATGGAATCTTTGATTGGAGCTGAAAACGTTGGCTTGCACCTTTCCAAAATCTGCATTTCATGAGCATCGATTCAGTTCAGACCATTTCCCTAAACAGACAGAGTGACTTACCAGGGACACCAACTATAGCAAGGATAGGGTAGTAACCAGCTTGAATAACCATCAGTACATCTTCAATCTGCGATGCTAATGATATCCAAGGCTGGGAAAGCCAGTACAGACCATCGGATAAACTCCTCTCCATTGTTGGAATATTCCAATCTAATGTTCCCAGATTCCCATCTCTCCTGCTCTTCTCTCGGAAGCTGCTAATCGCTGTTACTGCTGTTGGACATGCTCCCGCTCATACTATGGGAGACAACACTGAAAGCATTCCCTTATTGATAGAAGAGAGAAAATCCCTAGGGATGCATTCGATCCATGGAGACTGACATCATTACAATCGCTGAATAAATAGCTCCAGTTAACCCTTTTGAATTCAATGCTACTTTATTAAAATTCAAAATAATGTTGAATATTTATGCATTCTGGTTGTGATATGCGAGTGTGACTGAAGGAAGGAATGTTGAAGGTGGCAGATTGATTGTATGTAATCATTCAATCAGCCTTGGACATGGAAGTAAGGCCAGAAGTTTAACGGAACATAAACATGCTTCTCTGTTCATAAATACAGAAATAAATCCTATAACTACTGATCAGTCATTGCAAAATCAGTAAAACATTGAGAACACATCTATCATCCAAGATCTAATAGCAAAATGTGCCAAAATAAACGTGGGTTACAACAAACAAACGGCATGGATACATTAACAGAGAATTACACATGACAAACACAGTTCAGATTGTTATTCCAGGGTCAGAGAAGGGCAAGTGAGGGTCATGCTGTTGATGTTATCGATGTTAAGGAACTGTCATGAAGTGTCATTTAATGGACTTCAATTACATTGTGATTATGATATTGGGGAAAAGACAGAAGACGGAGAGGACTGGGGGACATGGCTGATTTGACTGGGTGGAGGGGCAGTGATGTTTCCCATTTACCAGAATTGGAATGTTACTCTGTATAACTCATATGAAGAACAGATTAAAGAATACATCTACAATGAGGAATTAGCAGAGACAATATTAATGAAATGCGTTTATGCAATATAAAATACAGGAACAAAATGATTTTCTGCACCCACCAATATATGCAAAGTACAAAGAGATAAGGTTGTTAAAATACATTCCTGATATTGAGCTATATAAATTGAAACATGAATTACATAACGAGGAAAGTGGTATACAAACTTTATCAATCATTATTTGACTCACAGCTAAGATCGTGATTTTACCTCTGTCAGTGAGTGCCCTCACTGAGATTCTCTGGCATAGTCTCTCATACAGTATCGGTGTGTGTGTGTGGGGGTGGGGGGGGGGGGGTGTGGGGGGGTCATGGAGGGGGCTGGTGGTTATCGTTTCCTGCTGCTTTTGGCATAGCCTATTTAAAAACTCTGCTTTCTCCATGGAAACAGTCTATTGGCCTAATGGGTTATGTTTAGCTGTCAGTAACCCAGCTCTGTGATATTGTTGGAAATAAATAATCTGGGATGACAGCCAGTATCAACACAGTGCTCACAGTGTGTGGCGCTCAGACAAAGGGCTTGCCATTCTGAGGAATTTCTAAATCAAGCTTCTAACTTGTGTTTGTCCATATTTATCTACAGTAATGCAGTCTTCTGATCTATCTAACCTCACCCTCATCTAACACCTCTTCCTCTCACTCTCAGTCACTAGCTCCTCTTTCAATCCTCTCTCAGTTTATCTCTCTTCACTTGCTCTCTCTCTCTCTGTTTATTCCTCTCTCACACAATCTCTCTTCACACACTCTCTCGATCTCCAATTGTGCAGTTGGAGAGCTTGTGACTCCACGATGGGCTGAATGGCCTCCATCCATGCCATAATAATTGAGGTTCACTGACCCACAATAACTACTTCCTGGACAGACCTGCTGACCCGGTGACAGGTCCAGTGCACAATCACCCATTATCTTTTCCTGCTCTTCTCTGGTGTACAGCTGCCTTGAAATATCTGTTCAAACAAAACTGACTGAACGAAATTCGAGCAGTCGACAAGGCGTTCATGACTGTGTATTTCAATCAGGATTTAATGAAGGATGAGATTCCAGAATAACATAAGCAATGAATGAAAAACAGGACAACACAAGGAATGGCAGCTGGGTACAACATGCAGTTCCAAGTAGGTCTCATGGTATTACCAATAAATTATCAATCCAGAAAAATCAGCTCCTGTTCTGTGGATCCAGGTTGAATCCCGCCATTGCAGATGGTGGAAATTCAATTCAATAATGTAAAAATATCCCTGGAATTAAGAATCTCCTGATGAGAATGAAATCATTGCCAATTGTCAGAAAAATCTACCTGGTTCACCAATATCCTGCAATAAAGGAATCTTCCATCCTCACCTGGTCTGGCTGACATGCAACTCCAGACCCAAAGCAATGTCATTGACTCCCAATCGCCCCCTGAAATGGTCTAATGAGTCTTTCAGTTGTACCAAGCGCTACAAAGTTTCAAATAAATGAAACCGGATGGACCACCTGTCATTGAAATGGGCACTGGAAAAGTCAACATTAGAAACATCACTGTAGAACCTGAAAAGTCATCTTTACTACCATCTGAGGTCTCGTGCCAACATTGGGACAACTGCCTTACAGACTAGTCAAGAAACAGCCCGACATAGGCTTACTCACGGAATCATACATTACAGAAATAACAGAAATTAAACATGGGCAAAGGAGACTCTCACTGATTACAACATAACGTTGTTCCTCCGCTGAATCAGTCCTCCTCCATGTTAAACAACACTTGGAGAATGCACTGACTGTGGCCGTGGGCACAAAGTTTATTCTGGCTGGGGGATTTCAAAATCGACTGTCAAGAGTGGTTTGGCAGCAGTATTACTGATCATGCTGGTCGGCTCTTAAGGACATAGCTACTAGATTGGGTCTGCAGAAGGTGTTGAGGGAATGAACGAGCGGGTAAAAAAACATACCTGACTTCATCCTTACCAATCTACAAACTGCAAATGTATGTGTCCATGATAGTATCAGTAAAAGTGACCACCACACTGACATTGTGGAGACCAAGTCTATTGTCTCCCTAAACTCTATTGTGTTGTGTGGCACTGTCACCGTGCTAAATGGCACAGACTTTTGTCAGATCTAGCAACTCAAGACTGAGCGTCCATAAGACACTGTGGACCATCAATAGCAGCAGAACTATACTCCAGCACAATCTGTAACGTCACTGCCCAGCATGTCACCCACTCAACCATTACCATCAAACCAGAGAATTAACACTGGTTCAATGGAGAATGCAGGAGGGCATGTCAGGTGCAGAACCAGGAATATATAAAGATAAAATATTCATCTGCTGAATCGTCCAAATAGAAATACTTGTGTGCCAGATAGCATAAGCAGCAAGGGACAGACAGAGCTGAGCGATGCCACAACCAACACATTGGAATTAAGCTCTGCAGTTCTGCTAATCTGATCGTGAATGGTGGCGGACGATTAAACAACCCACAAGAGTAGGAGTCCCCACAAATATCCCCAACCTCAATGATGGAAGAGCGCAGCACATCAATGCAAAATATAAGGCTGAAGCTTTCGTTGCAATCTTCAGTCAGATGTTTTGAGAGGGTGATCCATTTCGGCCTCCTCCTGCGGTCCCCATCATTACAGACACCAGTCTTCAGCAAATTCGATTAACTGATATCAAGAAACGGTTGAAGGCACTGGATACTGCAAAGGCTATGGGCCCTGGTAACATGCCAGCAATAGTCCTGAAGACTTGTGATCCAGAACATCACGCTCCCTTAGCCAAGCTGTTCCAGTATGTTTACAAACCGACAATAGGGAAAACCTGTTCAAGGATGTTCTTTTCATAAAACGCAGGATAAATTCGACCCGTCCAAACACCGTCTTATCAGTCTCCTCTCTATCATCAGTAAAATGATGGAAGGTGTCATTAACAGTGCTATCAAGTAGCACCTGCTCAAAACTAACCTGCTCAGTGACGCCCAGTTTGGGGTTTGCCAGAGACACTCAGCTTCTGAACTCGTCACAGCCTTGGTTCAAACATAGAAAAATGAACTGAATTCCAGCCCTTGACATCAAGGCTGCATTCTGCCAAATGTGACATCAAGGACCCCAAGCAAAAACGTTATTGCGGGCCAACACTCCATTATTGGAGTCGTACCTGACAGACAGGAAGATGGTCATCGTTGTTGGAGGTCAGTCATCTCAGCTCCAGAACATCTCTGCTGTAGTCCCTTAGGATAATATCCTCGGTCCAAACATAATCAGCCACTTGAACGATGACCTTCCTTCCATCATAAGGCAGAATTGGGGATATTCGATGATGACTGCACAATGTTTATCTCGATTCGCAAATGTTCAGATATGGAAGCAGTCCATTCCCAAAGCAATATCCAGGCTTGGGCTGGGAAGATTGTTGAAGAAGGGCTCATGCCCGAAACGTCGAATCTCCAGTTCCTTGGATGCTGCCTGACCTGCTGCGCTTTTCAAGCAACACATTTTCAACTCTGTTCTCCAGCATCTGCAGACCTCACTTTCTCCTCCTTGGGCTGGCAAGTGGCAAGTAACATTGGCGTCACATAAATTCAGACAATGACTGTCATCAGTAAGAAAAAATATAACCACTTTGTATTCAGCAGCATTATCATCAGTAAACTCCCCCACTATCAATATTCTGGTGGTGGTGGTGGGGGCGGGGGGGGGGTGTGGTTCATTGACCAGAACATCAACTAGACTCGCCACAGGAATCTAAGAGCAGATCAGAGGCTAGGAATACTGCACGAGTGACTCACCTCCTGACTACCCAAAGCCTGCCCATCATCTACAAGGCACAAGTCAGGAATGAGATGGAATATCCTCACTTGCCTGAATGGGTACAGCCCCAGCAACACTAAAGAAGCTTGATACAATCCAGGACAAAACAGCCCATTTGATTTGCACCACATCCACAAGCATTCACTCCCTTCTCCATAGTCAATAAGGAGCATCAGAGTGCACTGTCAACAAGGCAAAATGGAGGAATTCCCCAAAGATCATCAGACAGCTCCTTCTAATCTCACGAACACTTCCAATTAGAATGACAAGGGCAGTAGACTTTTGGGAACACCACCACCTTCAAATTCCCCTCCAAGCGAGTCAACATCCTGATTTGGATATATATTGCCGTTCCTTCACTGTTGCTGCGTGAAAACCCTGGAATTCCCTCTTTAATCACTAGTGGTCACGGCACAGCAGGTAGGTTGCAGCAGTTCGAGAAGGCAGTTCAGCACCACTGTCTTAAGGGCAATGGGGATGGGCAAGAAATGCTGGGCACATCCAGCGATGCCCACATCCAGAAAATATTTTTAAAAAATAGTTCCAAGTTGAGCATCTCGATCGGAAAGGTTATCTGATTTGAACACGAACAGGAAAGCAGTGCTTCTAATATTGAACATTTTCGACTGTTCTGTTATTAGAAGGGTGTTCAGTATTCGATGACACATTGTTGCTGAATGCTGTGATAAATTGCACCTGTTTTGTTTAAATCAACAATACTGGCGTAACAGGATCAATCCTTCCAAACCACCAGACAGAAAATGACAATCATCGTAGAGAGAATGTATTCCTGCCAGATGAGACTCACTGATAGCAGCTCATATTCAAAATATTAATGGAATACTGGCTGACCCTGAATCCTCCCAGCGTCCATATCACAGGGGTTACCATTGACCAGAAGGTGAAGTCAAATCAACATACAAATGCAAGGGTTACAAGAGCAGGTTAGAGATTTACAGGTCTATACTGAATAATAGACCCTGTGTCCTAAACGGCATGAGATATAGCAATAGACTTAGGCCATTCAGCCCATTCCTTCATTCTGACACTGTGCCTTTTTGTCATTGTCTCTATGAAAAGTGGAAATATCTTCTACATACTGACTGTATCAATTTTATCAGTAATCCATTAGTTTCAATCAGACACCCCTCCACCGCCACAATTCTTCTAAATTCCATCGAGTACGCACAATGCCGCTCATATGACAAGCCGTCATCCCCAGGATGGATCACCTCCAACACCAGCAGATCTTTCTCCAGAGATAGTGTCTAAAACAGCTCACAATTGGCCAAATGCTGTCTGTCCATAGCCCATTACATTCTCAGCAGTATATCTCCCGTCTTGCATTCTTGCTCTCTTGAAATGAATGTGAACATTGTTTTTGCTTTCCTAACCTCCAACCGAACATGCACGTTAACCATAAGAGAGGACGAGTGCTTCAAAATCCTTTTGTGCTTCAGATTTAATGGATCCTATTATAAGATAGTGTCTCCTCTATTCCGCCTACCAAAGTGCATATTTTCACACGTTCCCATATTGTGTTCCATCAGCCACGTGTTTTCCCAGAGTCCTAAACTGTTCAAGCCTTTCTGCCGCTTCCCCATTCCTCAATATCATCTGCAAACTTAGCAAAACTGCCTTCAAGTCCTTTGTTCAGTTTGTTCATGTATAATACATTTCCTGGCTCCCTAAGGACCGTCCACCATCTATAAAGCACAACAGTCTCGGTGCTTGACTCCATTCAGGTTGAAGCAGTGGCTTGACTTGAATTACACCTGTAAAGTCTTCACTCCCTGCATCACTGACTCTCAGTAGAAGCACACCCTACCCCCTTTTGTTGTGAGTTTACTTCATTATGGCGCACAATCCCAGTCTATTGATGTCACTCTGTCTCAACACTAACTGAGTGGTGCTCACACCAACCATGTCACTATGTATTGATGACGATGGAGGAAGGTCGGCGAGGGGATGTCTATGATGAATAACTGTGTGACTGCCAAGCTGAAACCTGCCCCAACAGCCTCGGATGTACCTGTGCCCACTGTCACCGTTGCAGGTATGATTAGTCTTTCTGCAGGTCAAATCAAGGAAAGCGACGGCCCTGGATAGTGTTCCCGGCTGAGCACTCAGATCCTGTGAGGACCAACATGGCAGAGGTATTCACATACAATTTCAGCCTTTCACTCCCATAAGGTCAAGTCCCAACCTGATTCAGGAAGACCAACATAAACCTTCATCATTGTGCTTCCAATTAAACCTGTTGGATTATAACCTGGTGTTGTGTGATTTTTAACTTTGTACACCACATTCCAACACCGGCATCTCCAAATCATAACATCAACCTTGTAAGTGAGAAAGCTCATGCTTTAATGACAATGATTACCGCCCAGTGGCTCTAATCTCAATAAACCTGTAGTGATTTGAAAGGCTGGTTATGGCCCACAGCACCTCCAATCTCCCAGCCTGAATTGATCCCCTATAATATCATCTGTGGGCGGCACGGTGGCACAGTGGTTAGCACTGCTGCCTCACAGCGCCTGAAGACCCGGGTTCAATTCCCAACTCAGGCGACTGACTGTGTGGAGTTTGCACGTTCTCCCGTGTCTGCGTGGGTTTCCTCCGGGTGCTCCGACAGTCCAAAGATGTGCGGGTGAGGTGAATTGGCCATGCTAAATTGCCCGTAGTGTTAGGTAAGGGGTAATGTAGGGGTATGGGTGGGTTTCGCTTCGGCGGGTCGGTGTGGACTTGTTGGGCCGAAGGGCCTGTTTCCACACTGTAAGTCTAATCTAATCTAATATGCCGACTAATGTAACGGGTCCACAACAGATGCCATACCCCAAGCCCTGCACTCATCCCTAGGACATCTGGACAACAAAGACACCTACACCAGACTCCTGCTCATTGATGACAGCTCCACCTTAAACATCATATACCCTCCAGACCGATCTCAAAATTCCGTGACTTAGTTGCTGCTCCACCCTCTGCAACTGGATCCCCCGGTTTCTAACCCATAGACCACAATTAGTGAAGATAGGTATCTGCACCTACGCCAAAATACCACTCGACGCTGGAGCTCCTGAAGGATGTGTCCTCAGCCCCCTACTGTACTCCCTGTACACACACGGCTGTGTCCCTCAGCTCGCTTCTGTACTCCTTGTACACTCACGGCTGTGTCCTCACCCCGACTTTACTCCCTGTACACCAAGAGATGTGCCCTCCGCACCCAAATGTACTCCCTGTAAACACACAGTGGTGTCCTCTGCCCGCTACTGTATTCCCTGTACACACACGGCTGTGTCCTCAACCCACAACTGTACTCCCGGTACACACATGACTGCTTTCCTCAGCCCCCTACTGTACTCCTGTACACGCACAGCTGTGTCCCTCTGCCCTCTACTATACTCCCTGTACACGCACTGCTGTATCCGTCAGCCCCCTACTGTACTCCCTATACACGCACGGCTGTGTGCTCAGCCCCCTACTGTACTCCCTGTACACACACAGCTGTGTCCCTCAGCCCCCTACTGTACTCCCTGTACAGACACGGCTGCGTCCTCAGCCCCCTACTGTACTCCCTACACACACACGGCTGTGTCCCTCAGCCCTCTACTGTACTCCCTGTACACAGACGGCTGTGTCCCTCAACCTCCTACTGTACTCCCTGTACACACACGGCTGTGTCCTCAGCCCCCTACTGTACTCCCTACACACCCGGCTGTGTCCCTCTGCCCCCTACTGTACTCCCTGTACACAGACGGCTGTGTCCCTCAACCTCCTACTGTACTCCCTGTACACACACGGCTGTGCCCTCAGCCCCCTACTGTACTCCCTACACACCCGGCTGTGTCCCTCTGCCCCCTACTGTACTCCCTGTACACAAAAGGCTGTGTCCCTCTGCCCCCTACTGTACTCCCTGTACACACACGGCTGCGTCCTCAGCCCCCTACTGTACTCGCTACACACACACGGCTGTGTCCCTCTGCCCCCTACTGTACTCCCTGTACACAAACGGCTGTGCCCCTCTGCCACCTACTGTACTCCAGTACACACACGGCTGTGTCCCTCTGCCCCCTACTGTACTCCCTGTACACACACGGCTGTGTCCCTCTGCCTCCTACTGTACTCCCTGTACATACACGGCTGTGTCGCTCAGCCCCCTACTGTACTCCCTGTACACTCTCGGCTGTGTCCCTCTGCCCCCTACTGTACTCCGGTACACACATGGCTGTGTCCCTCAGCCCCCTACTGTACTCCCTGTACACACACGGCTGTGTCCCTCAGCCACCTTCTGTACTCCCTGTACACACCCGGCTGTGTCCTTCTGCCCCCTACTGTACTCCCTGTACCTGCACGGCTGTGTCACTCAGCCCTCTACTGTACTCCCTGTACACGCGGGGCTGTGTCACTCAACCCCCTACTGTGCTCCCTGTACACACACGGCTGTGTCCCTCTGCCACCTACTGTACTCCGGTACACACACGGCTGTGTCCCTCTGCCCCCTACTGTACTCCCTGTACACCCTCGGCTGTGTCCCTCCACCCCCTACTGTACTCCGGTACACACACGGCTGCGTCCCTCAGCCCCCTTCTGTACTCCCTGTACGCACCCGGCTGTGTCCTTCTGCCTCCTACTGTACTCCCTGTACATGCACGGCTGTGTCACTCAGCCCTCCACTGTACTCCCTGTACACGCGGGGCTGTGTCACTCAACCCACCAACTGTGCTCCCTGTACACACACGGCTGTGTCCCTCAGCTCGCTACTGTACTCCCTGTACGCACACGGCTTTGTCCTCAGTCGCCTACTGTACTCCATGTACACACACGGCTGTGTCCTTTGTCCTTTACTGTACTCCCTGTACACATACGGCTGTGCCCTCAGCCCCCTACTTTACTACGGTACACACACGGCTGTGTTGCCAAATTTCAAACAATGCCAACTGTAAGTTTGCTGATGTAATCACCAAAGTAGGAAGGATATCAAACAACGATGAGTGTGAACACAGAAAGGAGTTAGTCGGTTTGGTGGCATGTTGGAATGATAATGACGTCCCTCTCAAACTCGGCAAAAGTAAAGAACTCATCATTGACTTTAGAACGAAAGGAGGGGAATACGCCACTATCTACATCAACGGTCGAGACATTGCAGAGCGTCAAGTCCCTCGGAGTGATGAGAACTGGCAACCTACCCTGGATTTCTCACATAGGTGTGACAGTCAAGATGGTTCAAAAACGTCTCTCCTTCCTCACTTGGCTCAGGATATTTAGCATGCACTACTTCTACAGATGCACTATTGTGGACGTACTGTCCGGTTGCGTAATGGCCTGGTACGGCAACACTGTGCCCAGGACCATCAGAAATTACAGAAGATTGTGTTCACAGCCCAGACTATGACGGACTCCAATCTCCCAAACATTGACTCTACTTACACGTCTCGTTGCCGCACAAAGGCTGTCAACATCTATCCCAGATTACTGAGGGAAGGGAGAGAGGTATAGCTAGGGCCTTAACATATATCTTTGTAACATCCTTGAACACATCCTTGGAGGACTGGAAAGTTTCTATTCCCATTGTTTAAGAAGAGCAGCATGAATAATCCAGTTAATTATAGACCAGTGAGCTTGACGTCTGGCGTAGGGAAGCTGCGAGAGAAGATACTGAGGGATAGGATCTATTCTCATTTGGATGAAAATGGTCTTACCAGTGAGAGGCAACATGGTTTATTGTGGTGAAGGTCTTGTCTTACCAAATTAATAGAATTATTTGAGGAGGGGACAAAGTTAATTGATAAGGGAGGGGCTGTAAATGTCATGTACATGGACTTCAGGAAGGCGTTTGTTAAGATTTCCTATAGTCGGGATATGGGGAAAGTGAAGTCACATGGTGTCCAGGGTGTGCTAGCTAATGGTTAAAGAACTGGCTTGGCAATACGGGACAGAGCGTAGTAGGGCAAGCGAATTTCTTAAAATGGAGAACTGTGACCAGTGGTGCTCCGTTTAAGATGTTTTGGGAAATATACATGAATGGGCCGGGAGCATAGGGATACAGACCTTGAGAAAATAGGATACAGGTTGAGATAGAGGATTTGGATCGGCGCAGGCTTGTACCACCGAATGACCTGTTCCTGTACTGGAATGTTCTTTGTTCTTATATTATCAAAGACCCATCATATGCCTGTAAAGATCTCCCACAACCTCTTCCATCAGGATAAAAGATACAGACGCTTGAACACACAGAGCAGCAAGTTCAGGAACAGCTTCTTCCTGGCTGTTATTAGACTGATGAATGGACTCTCTAACCTCAGATAATGTTTATTTTGTTCATATTGACCTCGCCTAGCGCACTCCCTGTGCATGGTAACTTATATACCTCTCAGACATGTTTTACCGAAATTGTTCAGTACATCCATGCTTACCTTGATCCATGATCTGCCTGCATATCTTGGCGCAGGACAAAATAAATCCTCACCTCCCTACCCCAAGCTCCGTCCAGTGCACACGCCCATGTCTCTTCGGTCCTCACCCCCAGCTCCTGCCATTCCCCCCAGCTCGCCTTGACCCTATCCCCTGCTCCCTGTAAGCTTTGTCTCTCACTGTTTCCCTCACACTGCCTATTTCCCTGCGTTTTCCTTTTCCCTGTCTTCTGTTTCTTTCCCTGAACCTATTTTATTTCCTTCTCCCTGCACATGTGACTGTTTGTTTCCTTGTTTTGTTTCCTTTCTCTCTTTGACTGACTGTCCATCTGTTTCCCTCGCTGTGTTCTCTCTCTCCTTCTCTTTGTTTCTTTCTCTTTCGCCTTCGTTGGCTTCTCTATTCGTTTGAAGCAGGTGATGGCTCATTGGTACGATGTTGGAAATACAATACACTCAACAAGGTTTTGGTATAGAAGACATAATTTAGAATTGCCACTTAAATTTCAATTGTTGTCAAAACAGCAACCAGAATATGGGTATCCAGTTAATAGTCAACTGTTACATCTAACTATTTTGAAACTGCCCGTCTCCCAGTGCTCTGTATACTGGCAACTCAAAGCATTCTATTCGGGTGCGCAATGACTTGACATGGTAACTGCTGTGCCCAGGACCATAAGAAACTACAGACGTTTGTGTGCACAGTCCAGACCATCACGGAAGACAACCTTCCGTCCATTGATACTTGTCATTGTCGCAGAAAGACTGGCAACATCAAAGATCTCTCTCCCAAACTGGTAATGATCACCTACAACCTCTTCCAACAGGGAGGAGACACAGAGGCTTAAAAACATGCTCAGGAACATTTCTTTCCCGACTATTATTAAACTGACAAATTGACATCTCTCACTTTTCAAATAATATTAATCTTGCTAATGTCGATCTTACTTTGCACACCTCTTGTGAAGCTGTAACCTTGTATGCCTCACTCTGTCCAAGGACCCTGTGATCTCTGTTTTGTTGTTTAGGGTCATGTGCCTGCACTACAATTAAAACAAACCTTTCCATTGTGCATTTGACTAAAATAAATGAAACCAAAACAGATCAAACACGTGGACTGCAATGGCTTATCGTCTTCTCAAGGGCAACTGGGAAAATGAACTAATGCTGCCCCAGTCAGAGATACCCATATCTACTTAATTAGTATAAGAAGATGACCACACTTAGGAAGGACAGACAGAGGGAATCAAATCGCTTTAAACATGATCTTAGATATATGCAGGTTTCCCTCTGTATTTGTAAGTAGAGTGTTCCTACAAAACCGTTCGCAAGCTGATATGGTGTAAAGTGCAGTGGCAATAATTTATATGGGAAAACATTCGGCTTTCTTCGTAAAACTGAAAATCCTGTTCGGATATCTTTTGGTTAGCGAAACAATGTCCTCATGTAAGTCATTCGGAAAAGGAAGTGGCGAAAAGGGAACTTTTGAAAAGCGGGGGTTACCTTTATTTACAAGGGCATGTTATTCACGAAGATGGGAAAAGCGAAAAATAAACGAGGTGAATCTCACATTTGATTTCCAGCCCAGCTGATCACCATTCTCTTTGTTTTCTCTTTTTCTTCTATATCTCTCTTTCTCTATTGATTCCTCCTCTCCTTCAAAGCAGACTTCCCTGTCAACGGTATGAATCACACTCCTTTCCAGCTGCTTTCAGTTCAGGAAAGTTTCTCAGCACTTTCTGTTCATTTCTTTGCATTTCTGTCCATAATTTCACATTTCCAGCAGCTTCCTTTATTTGATTTCACCCTGAATTTTGTTAATTCGTGGGATGTTGTCACATCTGCCAAGGGCAGCATTTGGTACCATCACTAATTGCCCTGATTATGAGGCCATTCCACAAGCCAATATAAAGTTAAGCACATAGTCATGGGTCTCAAGTCACAATTAACCCAGACCGGGTTAATTAGATTTCTTTACCGAAGATGACCAGGGAAAGATGACGTTTTTCAGACAAAAAAATGTTGTTTTTATGTTTGTTTTTCGTGAAATTCACTTTTATTCCAATTCTTACCATTTTTATTTAAGTTCTGTCATCGGCTGTGGTGGAATTGAAACAAGTCACTTGAAAGAAAATCTTTAGTTAAATAAGCTTAGCTTCTGAATTTCATCCAGCGACATTCCCACATTCAAACATTGTCCTAATCATGGAGAAACTTCAGAGACAAGAACAATTTTATGATTGAAATATTTGTAATCGGAGAAGTGGTCAGAAGAGAGATTGAAACATTAAGTCTGAATTTTACCAATGTGCAGCCAATGGTTTGTTCAGCAACAGCACTGACACAGAGGTGAAGATTGGGGATATTAGGAGCTGGGAGTGGACAGGTTTGGTGACAGAGAGAACACGAGACATAAATCAGTTCAGAGCAAAAAGGGATCTCGAGGTTGTGCACAGTTTTGTTCTCAGATGTTTATGAGGGAGTGGTCTTCAATTCATGGATAATGAATGAAGACTGTAATTGAAACTGAAGACAGTAGTTTCTTTCTCTCACAAATCTAGATAACAGAAATTGCAACGAAGTTCAAACTTGTTTATGGGATTAATGAATGGACAGAGGTAGAGAACACCAACAATAGCGAGAATAGTTGAGAAACAAACCCTCCACCCCGCCCAGAATAATCATCAGCACTGCTGATATCCGATATGTTAGAAATCCCCAAGAGGGGAAAATTTTGAACAGACTCAAGGAAAAAATCCTTGCCATTGTTGTAATGTTCCAGTCACTATTCTCAGATTCAGATCTGTACAGCTGTTGATCTCTGTTACTGTTAGAGCTGATGCATCTGTTCCTACAGAGGGATAGTGCACTGAGTGAAGCCTCTTACTAATAGGAGCGGGAAACCCTCTAGTGAAACAGATGCATTGCATGGAGACTGACATCAATCACATTCAGAGCAATACAGCACATTCGTCCACAATATATCTGGACTAGTCTACATGTTCACATTGCTGGCTATTGGTCACATCTCCCATCACCAATTGCTCTCGTGAAGTCAGTTGTGAGGGAGAATTTAAAAATATTTTCTTTTCGTAGGCTACATAATTCTGCTCTGTTGTACGTTTACTCTGCTGAAACCATCACTTCAAAAATCCTCCACCCCCTAAAACAATCACAATCAAGATGTTGTTCCTGTGCTGATTTCTTCTCCATGGGAACAAACGCTCGCGAACAGACTGTCATTGGGCACAGCCTCCCTGCACATGGACAGGAAGTGTGGACTTCTCTGAATGTTCCTCTCCCCAATAAGGCAACTGTGGAACTTCCATAGATTAGATCAGATTACTTACAGTGTGGAAACAGGCCCTTCGGCCCAACAAGTCCACACCGACCCTTCAAAGCGCAACCCACCCATACCCCAACATTTACCCCTTATCTAACACTACGGGCAATTTAGCATGGCCAATTCACCTGACCCGCACATCTTTGGACTGTGGGAGGAAACCGGAGCACCCGGAGGAAACCCACGCAGACACGGGGAGAACGTGCAAACTCCACATAGTCAATCAACTGAGTCAGGAATTGAACCCGGGTCTCAGGCGCTGTGAGGCAGCAGTGCTAACCACCGTGCCGCCGTGCCGCCCACCATAGGCAATATGCTTCGGTAATTTATTTATATAAATTGACAGACTTCTAAATGCAGTTTCATTTGCTGTACACCATACTTTTTTACGCATTTTGGCCTCAGCCCAACTCCCTGAGCACAGTGTCCTTGCAGCAGCATTGCAGTGAGAGTTGTCAGTGCACCCTGAGCTGCAGCATTGAAGTACAGAAGACGTATTGTTAGTGGGTCGGAGATGTGCTGGGAGTGCATGATGAAGCTGCCATGTGTCAGAGTCAGCATTGGTGGGTGTGTAGTACATGCAGTGTCCCCCGAGACGTTGGTGTCCAGGATAGAAGTCTGCAGGAGCAAGCGGCGAGATGGAGTCACCAGGTACCAGGTCTGACTTTCATGTCAAATTCTCTATATTGAGTTTCCCCACAGTTGGCGAGGATATGAAGCTGCAAGTTGAATCAACAAACCCAAACGTTACCGCTGTAGCTCTACATTTCCCATAGACAATTCACTGAACCTGCACATCGCTGGATACTGCGGATCAATTCAGTGAGGTCACTGAAGCTGACCTGGACATTTTTGGACTGTTAGAGGAAAGCCAAACACCCAAAAAAAGCTCACGCACACACAGGGAGAAGGTGCAAATACCGCACAGAGAGTTACCAAAGGGTGGAATCGAACCCAGGTCATTGGTGCTGTAAGGGAGCATTGCTAGCCACTGTGCCACTCAATGACCAGCTACGAGCGAGACTGCATCCTCCAACATTCTCTCGATCCGTCACATCTATTCAAATGGTGCCAAATTCCAGTGCGGAGTTTCCGACAAGCCTTCCTTTACCTCCACTCCAGGTTTCACATTCTGAATGACAAGGCCTTAAGCTGTGACTGACGCATTGCCTGTTGTTCTGCCCTCACCCCTTCCCCTTCTTCCAGGATCAAGTTGTCCATTAATACTGCAGCATTTACAATAACTGCTGATCTAAAATAAAACAAATAGCTGCATATACTGGGAGATTGAAAACAAAACGAAGAATCCCGAAATTAAAAACGTTGACTCATTCTCTTCTTAAGAGGATTAGGAAAAAGTGAATTCTGAAATGAATTCCTGATGAATGGCTTATGACCGAAACATGTCTGCACGAGGCCGAGCTAATTTCCTTGTGCTATCTTATAGAACTCACCTCATGAACTACCCACCCTACCCCATGGCATCCCTCCCATTCAATGCCAGCCCGATTTTCCCACCCGTCTTGGCTGGAGGTACGCACCATCGCTCGTATGCCCCTGGATATTCCATGATCTCTGGCACTGGTGCCATCTTTAAAAGGACAATGGACACACGTTTGAGCTTTCCTCAGTTTGGAGCTGCCCGTGTACAATTTACCCAGAACATGGCAGATTAAGGCCAATTACACCACGGGTTGTCAACAGACTCACGGATGTCCTGGTGGATGAGTTAGTACGTATCTTCACAGAGTGGGCCACAACACCAGACCCACCGAGTCTGGTCTGAGCTCACTACCGAGCTCAGTGCAGTATCTGCGGTCTTGAAGAATGTTCAGTAACACACGACAAGCATCAATAACCTTCCCCACTTTGTCAGCATAAGGGTCACTCTATTCTCTCTGCTTCCTCACACTTACTGTAAATCTGTTATAGCACCGATCCCAAACAAGGTTCATGCTCCATTACTCTCACTCCTGCATGCAGCACCTATCCCCACCCCCTCTCTCTCCCCCTCTGTTGCCTACCTTTGTAACACCCCACACAGATTGCAGAATGCTCTGGAGAATGCTGACTATGGCATGTTCCAGATAATATTCCAAATAATTCCCAGTTTCAGGAAAATGGCAGTGTCTCTTTGAGTAAAACATTAAGGAACAGAGTGTTTTTTTTATAATCACTTGCAATTAAAATCCATAATGAGGCCATTCAGCCCTTCAAATGTGCTGTACCATTTAATAAGATCGGTGGCGATCTGACTGTCTCCTGAGCTTCACGAGCCACGAACGTTCAATCATTCACCACCCCCCCCCCCACCCCCGGTTTCCTCTCACTGACTAGACGACACCCAGGCAATTTTTGCCAAGAGTTTCTTCAAGCATGTGATCTGGAGGCATTTCCCATGGGGATGGACCCTTCAAAAAATGTGCTCCATCAGCTTTTTACTTTCAGGCGATGCTTAGCATGCTTCACACAGACCAATCAAAATATACTCTTAATTTACGGTTATCGATATCTAATCACAATTAGTAGTTCTGGTTATTTCGCTTGTGTCACATTATTATATTCAACCAAAGAAAGCACCTAATCACCTGTCTCCTTATAAAATACAATTTCCCGAGGCTTTTTATCCTCAGCCATTATCTTGACTGTCATCTGAATTGTACCTTTTACCTTCTTATAAAAGTTTATATTTTACTTTGAGTTTGGCTATTTCTGTCTATAGCAGTTACGCAATCTCCCACTCTGTTGGCTGGATGGCTGGCTTGTGATGCAGAGAAAGTCTAACAGCGCAGGTTCAATTCCCCAAACAGACGGAGGTTCCCATGAAGGGAAAGTCCTCCCAACCTTACCCTGCCACCAGAGACGTAATGACCCTGAGGATAAACCACAATTTGTGGTCTTACCAATGAGAAAGAGGTCCTTTGGGACTCTATTCTATCCAGGATAACATGTTAATTGTTTTCAAAAATATTGGTATTGAGAGAAAATCGTCTTAATGCTACAATGAACCAAAAAGTACCCAACTCAAAAAACAATGCAAATTGAACAAAATCACACCCATGTGCATGCACATACAGAACAAAAAGATAAATAAACGGGCAGAAGAAAAACAAAAATAAAAACAAATGAATAATGCAACTCAGTTTGACAAAACTTTGGCTCTCAACCGACACGAGCATGAACTAATACCCGTCCATTTGCCCGTAATTCTTCCTGCCTGGACATTAGAATCATTAGTTCAAGATCGTCATACCTATATAAATGTCCTTATTAGAGTGGCAGATCAGCCTGTACCTTGGTAATTCAAAAAGGGCTGCCATGTCTTATAATAATCCGCTATTTTCTGTTGCACCATACCTTCAAAAATGTCCAAAGTCCTATGCTCCATGACGAGCTTGCGAAAATACAACAGACCCAGGGGGTTTTCAGGCACCAAACGCAACAAAATGTTTTATCTGAACACAGAGAATGAGGGTATTGAAGTATTTTTTTTCCCTATGCACGACGGAGTAAGGTACACTGGGCAGGCACACGAAAAGGGAAACCAGATCCATCTTAAATTCGGTCTCCAAGATCCTCTGCATAATACACCACTTGTATAGCGCTGGTGCAAAGTCAACAAGCAATGTGTAAGAGTGTCCATAGTCATTCTGTATTTTAAACATACTCCCATTTTGAATTTTGAGAGAGGATCTGGGTCCAGATCGACTTTATGAAGAATCTTCAACTACATGGCAAAAGCATTCTTACAGATCGAAATCCTTCTTGCATTTTCATAAATATCCTCCCCTGTGTCCAAAGAGATCTGAACGCCCAAATCTCTTTGCAGACCTCAGAAAGGCACAAAGTCTTGTCTGAGTGGCCACTCTCCAACAAATGATAAAGGGCACTAACAGAGAGGGTGTCCTTCGCACTAAATACTCTCCTCTGTGTATCGGATCTGTACGGGTCTGGTAAAAGCGTGGTTCTTTTAAGAATAACATTTATGATCTGATAAAAAGAAAACAGAAAACATCTCTGCTCGGTAGTCTATAGTTATGACTTATTTGATCAAAGGACATCCTTGCTTCTCGCTCAGATAAATCATCAAAGCAAGATACACCGACGAGTTGCACATAGTTTAAACATGGAATCCAGTATCCCCCATCGGGAACACGGTATACCGCGTTCTGGGATAAGAAATGAGGTTTGGCTATATTGCCCTCGATTGGACACATTGCCCTCAATGTTTTAAAATTATTGATACTCATTGGGAAATGTCAATACTCCATAAATGTCCTTATTTTGTCTATGAATAGCAGACTAATAAGGGAACGCTTGGCCTGAGAAGCTTCAATATCTAACCATATTGACGCCGAGGCCTCACTAACATCGGTTAAAGAAGAGCTTAATTGATAGCTTTTAATATTTGTAAGATCCATTCCCCACAAACTGTGGGATCTTTTGTAATTTGGTTAACTTGATAAGGGGTCCCTTATGCTGACAAATGAAAGAGCTAACTTATCCATTAAGTCTACTAAATGTCTGTCCGGAAAACATCAAATAAAGCATTAACACGGGGTATAGCAAACAAGGGAGGGAATTCATTTTAATTAGAGCTATCCGATCTAGCCAGGATATTGGAAGTGCCTCCGATCTTCGAAAGTCTGTTTAAGTTTGTCAAACAAATGGACAAATTCCACTTAAATATAAATTCAATGATAGGATTAATGAATATACCTAAATAGGGAATATCCCCATACCTCCGGGATCATTGAAAAAAGAAACCAGGTTTCTCCATCGACTTTAGGCATTTCGCCAACATCGCCCATAGACATGGCCTCCGACTTTGTAACATTCATGGTATTAAGGTGACTTCTCTCCCACTTCTGGGGCAGATATGTTGGGGTCCCTGCAGATGGCCTTTACCAGTGGCTCAATGACCAACGTAAACAACACTGAGCAAAGGGGTCTACCTTGGACTGCCTCTTGGAATATTAATGTTACAGGATCTCAAAACGTTGGTGAGAAATGTGGACAGAGGATCGCTTTCAAGGAGCCTCACCCACTTGATAAAAACTTTGCCTCGACCAAACCATTCTTATACATAGAAGACATACAGCCACTCAACCCAATCAACTGCCTTCTCTCTGTCTAAAGGGATCTTACCTATATAGTTTGTTCTGGACACGCTTGGACCATATTGAGTAATGTTCTAATATTGCTGGTGTATCTGCAGCTCTTTATAAACTGATGTGGTCCAGTTTGACAATGGAAAGATCCCCATTTTCCAGCCATAATGTAAGGGTATCAGACAGGATTTTGAAGTCAATATTTAAAAGTGAGTTGGATCTCTAAGAAGCACAGTCTTTCAGTGTCTTGGTTTTCTTAAGTATAAGAGAGACATGAACCTCTCTTAAGGTTGGTGGGAGTCAGTCGTGACCATGTGAGTGACTAACATGGTAGGCATCGGCCCTGACAATATGTTTATAAATTCCTCATAAAGTTCACTTGGAATCCGTCAGGACCTGGCGCCTTTCCGCCCTGAAGCTGCTTTATACTCTCCAGCACTGGCAATAGTGCATTAAGGCAAGACACTCATTTGGAGTAACCCCTGGAATATCCAAGTTCTTGAAGAAGGACTCCGTTTTAATCCTCATAATGATCAGTCTGATGTAAGTCGGAGTAAAATCCGACTTAACCGCTGCTTTAACCTTTATCGGATTGCAGCTAAGGGTTCCAGTACCTTCCCTAATTGAGGTAATGGCTTTGTGGCTCTCTTTTTACTCATAAGATAGGCTAAATGCTTGCACGGGCCTATCACCATGCTCAAACAGCCTTTATTTTGCAGAAGTACGTTCCTTTTTGGCTGTCTGTGTGAGCACAGAATTCACTGTAGACCAATGCGTTGTGATCCTCTGCAGCCTAGCCACGGAGCGTTTATCACAGTGTGCCCTCTCGGTTCCCTTCAACTGTGCCTGGAGGAAGCGTTCCTGCTCCAACCTCTGCCGCATCCTAAGAAATAATTATTCCTTTGGCATAGGCCTTAGCAATTTTCCACAAATTGGATGGTTACTGGTTGAATCTGAATTAATGGGTAAGGAAGATCTGAATTCATTACAGAAATAGTCAATGAACTTACTATCCTGAAGAATAAAGGGATCCATTCTCCCGTGTCTCGAACCTGCTATATTGCCCTTAAACTTAACCAATAAGTATACTGTTGCATGGTCAGAAATGGTAATATTCCCAATTGTACAGAACACCACGAATCGAAGATTGCTGCAAGGTGAGGAAGAGATCAACCCTAGTGTGGCCTTTCTGCGGATTAAAGAAGAAAGTAAAATCCCGATACATGAACAGGATCTGCCTCCAAACATCCTCCAGCCACAGCTCCACACAAAAATTGCTTAGATTGTTAAGATGGTACTGGGGGCTTTTGGCCATTCTGTCCACCGTCGGTACAAATGACAATTGAGATCCCCTCCTCCAATAGTGTGCTGCGAAGAAACATTACTTAATTTGGAAAATGCATCTATCAGGAATTTAAGGCTGTGCGTCAGGGTCCAAAAAACATTCAAAATTCAGTTTTCATCCCCATATATCTTTGAGGTATATCTATTGAGAATACAACATAATGATTTAAATGGAAGATTCTTCCTCACCAGTATGGCTTCACCCCTACTCCTAGTATCAAAAGACGACAAATAAACCCCATCAAACCCACCCTGCTGTAAAGTGAAATGTTCCTTGTCATCAAGATGCAACTCCTGCAATAGGACAATATCCACCCTCTCCATTTTAAGGCTAGAAAGTACCCTTTTCCTCTTAGCTAGCTACCCTTAATGCTCCAGATACACCATTTAAGCATGACATTAACCATAACACATTGGAACAACATTTGAACTTCAGAGAGGAAGAACTCAAATTACAAATCGCTGAGCATCAATGAAAAAACACTCATAGAGCCTAAAATAACATACTAACTAAAGCTACTAAAACTAACAAGCTCTCAAAACGTTCCACAACTAAATACATACAAAGACAACCAAAAAAAGATACAAAGTTCCAATGGCCCTCAGGAGGGGCATTTACCCGCCGCCCACTGGGGACATTTTCACGTCACGATTCTTTACCTTCTGCCCCATTATCAATACTGCATCCAGGGCAATTAATCAGAAACATCGGGATTGAACTGCCCTTATGTAGGCATTCAGTCATCACGATCAGCTTCATAACTCCCTCCAGCTTTAGCCGAAACTGACACACAAACAAAGCAAGAGAAAAACGAGTAGTAATATTAATGAAGTTAAAAGTGTGTACTCTACCCATCCCCGACTATAATTTAATACTACTTAATACCAGAAAGATTAAACAAACTTCCTTTAAAACGAGAGAAGCATGATTATCGATATCCATTAAAGCATTCAAGTTTGATTTATAGTGTCCACAAAGTTTTTGCGTTCTCTGGAGAGTCAATGTATCTACTGGAAAGATTAACCAGTGCGTGGATCTATTGAAAGGATATGGAACACCGCTGGGTTCATTAAGCAATACTGAATCTCAACTTCCCTAAGTCTTCTCGTGATATCATCAAAAGATTTTCTTTTCTGAATCACGGCCGCTGAAAAGACCTGGAAGAACATAATCTTGGAGCCCTTGTCGGATCTTTTCTCTGTATTCTGGAAGCTTCCATAAGTCTTTGAATGCACTGCAACGACGTAATCGCACAAGGACAGGGTGAGGGCGTTAGTCTGAGTCTGACCTGCCCTCCGTAACCCGATGAACTGTCTAACTCTTCACCCGTCCCTCTTCAGCTTCGAAGTGAGTGAATCACGGCAGCCAGTGCTCGAAAAAAAAACAGTGACTGAACACCTTATGTCTCCAGCAGACCGCTGATACGAACATTCTTCATTCTGCCCTGTTCTCGAGGTCGTCACCTTGTTCAGTTAAGGTATGGATATGTTTTCCAAGGGCGAGGATCCGCTCCTTAGAGGAATCGATCACAGACTCTGCCCCTGCAGTTTGGCGCTCAACCTCATCCGTTCTGTTTCCCAGGTTTTCAAGTTGCTTGTCATGTTTTTGGAGCACGGCTGAGAGCGGTTCTAGCCTCCTGCTGAACTTTTCTTCAATCATAGCTTCAATCATTTCACGTGACTTGGTGAACTCGGTGACTAAGGTCTGGTGAGTAACTGGGTCTATCGAACGAGCAGAGGGGGTTACAGCTACAGCCTCAGGCAAGCTGAAAGCTTCTGACATTGCCCTTACTCGATCTTTTCCCGTGTTTTGTCATTTCCACTTGACAAAACGGAATTAGTAAGGATTCTATAGCTCATTTTGTGATGAATTTTAAGTAAATGACTGTGGTGAGGTCGGTTAGATTACCACTGTGATTCAGAGCACAGCAAAGCCGACCTTTCATATCGCTGCCATCTTGTTTCCCCCTTAAAACTTTGTCGATGTTATCATTTCGTTTAATTCCTGGTTATTCTGGAGCCATGCCATTCAGTACCAATGTCTACATTTTCCCCACAAGGCACATTGCTGCCCATTCCTCGATAATCCTTGACTCCTTTGTGATTCGTGAAACTGCCTCAAAAATATTCAATATCTCTGCCTCGCAGGAAAGATTGAACATAAATGAACATAAACCGACTCATCGATGTGTGAGATTAGTTTTAATTTTGTATCCTTATCTGAGAAAGGATACAGTAATATTGGAAGTAGTTCAGAGGTGCTTCCCTTCACTTATTCCATGGATGAAGGGCTGACAATATGGAGACTTTTACAGGTTACCCTTGGAATGAGAGCTGATCTTATTGAAATATACAATGCCTTGGCGTGAATGGATCAACTAGATACTCACTGGGTGTTTGCATAGTCCAAACTTGAAGTCAATGTCATAGAACCCCTCCAGTGTGGAAGCAGGACATTCTGCCCATCGACTCCACACCAATGCACCGAACATTATCCTATCCAGACCTCTCCCGCTACCCTATCCATGTAACCCTGCATTTCCCATGACTAACTCACTTAACCTACACATTCCTGGTCACTCTGAGTAATTTAGCATGGCCAATCACTCTAAACTGCACATCTTTGGAATATGAGAGGAAACTGGAGAACTGGGAAGAAACCTGCACAGACACGGGAAGAATGTTCAAACTCCACATAGAGGGTCGGACAAGGTTCGAATTGACCTCAGTTCATTGCTGATATGAGGTAGCAGTGCTAACCACAAATCCACCATACTGCTCCATTAGCGCTATTAGTTACCTGCGGCTGATGAAAGAAATCTGTCTGACTTGTTCCTGTCACTGAATCAGTCCCAGTCTGAAACCTTTATAATCGATCATATCACCAACCTGGTTACATTTAAAATGTGTTATGAGCAGTGTAGGAGTGGGACTAGAAAAGGAAACTGTTGACACCCTCCAACTTCAGTCAGAACCGGATTGAGGAGAAATTCTCAAAGTTGGATTTCATTAAAATGGGAATTACTTTTCTCAGAAGTTTGGGATGGTTGAATCTTTATATTAAAGCAAGGCTGGCGTCGTCTGATTGTTAATAGACAGATGAATCAGGGATAGTGCATGGAGGGAAAAGTGCAGCTGGGACCACAATGAGATGAGCCACAACATTATTCACGTGTGGAGTAGTGTCATAGGACCGATTGGCCCACTTGTGTCCCTCAGCCCTGTGTTCTGATGTTCCACTCAGCCCTTGGGACCTGCTACACAGGGCAGATCGAGACCACTCCAATGGTTAGGCACAGTTTCAGAAATGTACTTGTAGAATACCGGCTGGGTCAGAAAGTGACCACCAACCGCAATCCTTCTTTCCAGGCTTCCCCTCTCTGTAACCTCTGCTCCATATGTGAGTCATGTTCCAGACCCAGATTCCCAGTGAATACAGCCACCATACCCCACCAAGGGTTAATTCAAACAAATCTTCTGCTCTTCCTGAATGCAACATTGTACAATACGATTTCCAGGAAAATAACCCGTTACTTTCCAATATCATAGGAATGCAAGATAAAGGAACGGGATTCGGCCATTCGGCCCCTCAACCCTGAACGCTCATTTAATAAGAACATGGCTGATCGGCTCCAGGACTGAAATCCGCTTTCTCACGCAATTCGTTGTATCCCTCCACAACTCTTTTGGAATCGGGAATTTCAGACATTCACTACCTTTGAGAGAAGATTGAAATTGGTGTTCCTTATTTGGTATCTATCTCCTTGAGTTCGAGGCTCAGGGGAAACACCTTCTCAGCATTTACCTTGTCAAGCCCCCTCTGTATCTTGTACATTTCAGTAATATCACCCTTATGCATTTCAATCGCAATGAATAATCGCCTCACCATTTTCGATGCACCCAATAAATCAACGCTTTCATGCCAGGAACCCGCCTCATGAACCAACCTAGTTACTTGCAACATCAGCATGCTGACGCTACGTTTCCTGCACAGGAACACTCCAATCCCTTTTTACTGCTCCTTTATTTGGGAGTCCTCTCCATTAAATAACAGCCTGAATTTTGGTTCTCAGTGTCATCTACAAACTCAGCTCCCGCCGTCAGGCTATCAGTGTAGATTGTAAATAACTGATGCCGTCGGCCTGATATTTGTGATAATCCAGTAGATACACCTTTATCATGAAGATCCATTAATCCTGACTCTCCGATTTATATATGTTAACCCACCGTCATCCCATGCTAATATATTATCCATCAAACTAAAAGCCTCTGTTTTGTGTCAGAACGTTTATTTTGTGATACCTTGTGGTAAAACTCTGGAAAGCCTCATGTTGACTAGTTCCCTTTATGAAGGCTGTTTGTTACATTCTCAGGAGTTCCTGATGAAGGGCTCTTGCCCAAAACATTGACTTTCCTGCTCCTTGAATGCTGCCTGACCTGTTGTAATTTTCCAGCATGACTCTAATCTTGACATTCTCAGGGATCTCCAGAAAAAAAATATATGATTTTACAGAACAAAAGTAGTTTCCCTTTCACAAAACCATGTCAATTCTGGATTTAGCTTCTCTAACTGCCCTGCAATTCCTTCCTTACCAACTCTAGAAGATTCCCAGCAATAATAGTTTAGCAAAATGGTTCCTGCTTTCTGTCTCATTCGTTTCTTGAAGACAGACACCACATTGGAGGGTCTCAAGTTTCGCTGGAACACTCCTGTAATCCAGACTGTTATGGAATATTTCACACAGTGCTGCTAGTCACTCTGTGACCACTTCTTTTAAAATTAACTGTTGACCTGCTATCCTTATTCTTATCTGTTAGTTTAAAACCTTGTTACTTTTTTTTACAGACAATTCAAGAAATTCCCTCCTATTGCCATTTTGTTTACACCATTTAAATGCGTACTTTCCCGATGAGGAACGATTTAAAATACTGGTGTAAGTTATTTACCTGTTCTCTGTGGCCAGTTCCCTCGAGGCCCTACACATCTCCTCAATGTACTTTCCTGACTGCACTTCTGCCTCTGCTCACAAACACATTTTTAAGCTTTTCTTTAACAGACGGAAAAGCTTGTGATGCTTGCCTTTATATTTCTTGCAAATTTATTACATCATATCTTTTCATACATCTTTCTTGCTGTCTAGATTCATACAGTCATATTGTGCACAAACAGACCATTTGGTCCAATTTGTCCATGCTGGCCAGGTTTTCTAAACTAAACTAGTCTCAGTTGCCTGCACTTGGCCCATATGCCTCTAAACGTTTCCCTTTCATATGTTTGTCCAAATGTCTTTGAAATATTGTAACTGTACTTGCATCTACGAATGTTCCTCTGGCAGCTCATTCCATACTTACCTCACCCTCTGTGTAAATAAAGTTGCCCCTTTGTCCCTTTCAAGTTTTCCCTCTTTTACTTTAAAGCTACGAGTCTATGTTTGAACTCCCTGATCCTGCAGAAAAGACCTTGGCTATTCACCCTATCCATATCTCCCATGACATTATAAACTTCGAGAATTTCACCCCTCAACCTCCTACACTCTATCTGATACTAACTTCAAGATAAAATGTTTAACAATAAGCATTTCAAATTTGAAAGAATTATGAAGATGGCAGGTAAAGAAAACAGCCCAAATTTCATACTGTCACTTTTGTTCTATGTTACAAAACTAAGGCAACATGAAACTCTTACTAGTGCCAATAAGAGGTCAAGCACCTGAATTCCTTAGTGTGAAGGAGGTGATGATCTATAGAGTGAAAACCTATCTCTTGCTAGATCTATATAATACCACATGGTCAACATTCTCTCTCCTGTTCTCTCTGTGACCTTGTGTGGTTGTGTTTTCCTTATCTTACACTCAGCTAGAGAGAACCCCTTTCCCCCATTCACATCTTAATTTAAACTCATTTTGCATCATCTTCTCGTTCCCAACTGCTAATAGCCCGTTTATCTTATGCCATGCCCTCTTTTCCAAGTCATGCATCCCCAACTCCGGCAAGGTATTAAAAAGCCAAGTTTCCAACCTGTTTCAGTTCTGAAAAAGTCACACGGACTTGTAAGGCTAACTCTGTTTCTCTGTCTCTGCAGATGCTGCCAGACCTGCTGGGTTTCTCCAGAAACGAATGGGCACAGCGCAAATTTTTATTAAAGAAATAGCGAATAATACTGGAACTAAAAACACAAAAATTGCTGGAGAAATTGAGAGCATCGTGAAAGGGTCACTGGACCCAAAAGATTGACTCTATATTCACTACAAAAGACGCCCGCACACCTGGTTTGTTTCTTCAGCAATTTTTGAACAAGTTCCAATTCGTGAAAGCTTCTCAAACGCCCTGTCCAACACGGAGCGTCGTACCCTGGGAACTGAACGATCATGCAAAGTGCACACATTCTTTGGCTCTGAAACTACATATGGCTGGCATCACTGACACCACAGAGCTCTTCATCATGGTCAGGGAGAAACCAGAGAGAAACACATTCAATTCAACCACAGAAGATGACATTAAGATAAAGGAGAAGATTCAGATGAATATGTTAAAGGGTTTGAGTAATGCGACAAATTGGAAGCATGACACCAAGGAAAGACCCTCAGCAGAACGAGAGGAGGAAAATGGAAGTATTACCGCATCAGAAACCAGGTGATGTCACTGAGTTCACAGCTGATGGGTGAATGGGTCTCGATGTGAACTGGGGGACAGTCAGTAGAATTGAATTGCAGATATTGCAGCTCAACTGGGCTATCACGTGATGCTTTTGACAACAGCAGAAATAGAAGCAGGATTGTATTCAAACATAATCTGTATCATTTTCCCCAGGATATTCCATCAGACTACAATTACCACCAAGCCAAGTGATCATTCAGTGATGCGTATGGGTGAACATAGCCAAGGTCAAGACCATGTGTACCTATAGCTGATGAAAAACCATTAAAACTACCGCACTTGAATGCTTTCATTCCACACAGCAGAACTAACATCTTATAGAGAGGAGGAAATGATCCCAAGACCAGCGGATCAGATCTAAACTCCGCAGTCCTGGAACATCCAGACATAAATATCGGTGTACTACTAAACAACTTACGGGAGGAAAGGACTCCAGAAATATTCCCATTTTAAGTAATGGAACAGCCTTGCACATTAATGAAAAAGACAAAAAAGATGGTAGTATCTGCACCATCCTCAGCCAGAGGTGTTGAATCGATGATCCACGTCACCCTCGTCATGATGCCCACAGAATCACAGATGCCAGTCTTCAACGAATTCGATTCACTGCATTTGACGTGAAGAAACAGTTGGACACGTAGATACGACAAAGGCAATGGGCCCTGACACCATTTCCGCAATGGTACTGAAGACTTGTGCTGCACAACAAGCCGTGAATCTGGGGAAGCCTTTCCATTCCAGCTCCAACTCTGAAAACTCACTGGCAATGTGGAAAATTACTCAACTATGTCCCGTCCCCTAATAGATTAATAATTACATTCTGACCATTTAACACTCCCTCAGTGCCTTCAGGATAATCACATTGGTGGGAGTTCATTTTGACAGAGCTGTCAAGCAGTACAGAAATAACCCGCTCAGTGTGATTTCCGATAGGTTCCTTTGTGGAAATGTCACTGGATTGCTAATCCAATACAAGATAATGCTCAGGGTAGCTGGTGGAAGTTAAAAACATTAATAAAATATCATGATCTAGAAACTGGTGATGGTAACAGTGACCTTGCATCCAATGTTGATTTTAAAATTCGATCTCCTTCCACAACGTACTTTCAGGAAGTGAATCTCCCGTGTTTTCCTGGCCTGGGCTAAAAATAACTCCAGACACTGAGCCACGTGATAAAGTCTTCAATGGTCCCTGACACGGCCAAGCAAGACACTCAATTGTATCATACCGCTCCAAGGTCCTAAAGGATAAAACCAGACAGAATACCCAGCACTAGCCTCGATATCAGAAAAGAGAACGGGAATCACAGTCCTGTTGACGCTGCAGAGTCCTCCTTCCTAACATCTGAGAGGTTGTGACAACATTTCCAGAGCTTTCCCACAGGCTGCACGGAAACATCGGGAAAGGAGTAGGCCATTCAACACATTGAGCCTTCCCCATTCTCGTTCATTGAGAAAATCTCCTCAATGCAGTTTTCCCGACACAGTGTTCAGATCCATTAATATGTTTAAACATTGTGAAATATAAAATAAGAACTGTTGTAGTCCCTTCAGTCCATCAATCTTGCTCCTCGATTCAATATTCAAGCAGTTCTCTGATAACGTGGGTTCATTAAACGTGCTTTGACTGCAATGCGATTTGTGAATTGTGCACCTTTTTTCTATAAAGGGAGCTCCCGCTCACTGTGATGCGATTCCTTGCCAGGCACCAGCTCAACAACAAAACCCAGCTTCAGGATCGTCTGTCTGCAAAATGCAACCTCTGAGTATTCAGCTAAAACAGGAATGTAATCCGCTCTGCAAAGCCTTGAACCTGGGCCTGAAACGGGGAAGTGTTCTCTCCAGTTAGAAGGAACTTTATTTCAAACCGGGGGAGAATCTTGAGGAGAAATGGAACTCCATGTTAGCATCACGTGGTCAGTCAGCCCTGCGCACTTTCTGGTGAAGAATTTGGTGAAAGGTACAGGGATGTAGCCAGTGACTGTATTGTGAAAGTGTTGCATTTACAGCACTAGTTCATGATCTTTTATTATTTAAAGGTTTAATGAGACTGTGCAAGTGTGTGTGTTAGATAAACTTTAATTTTGGTTTTTTTACTGATATTTTGCGGATCGGCCATTATTCTCTTTTCCCATAGACCACATTATCAATATTGCATGATTTTCTGCAACACAGTGATGCACAGGAACACAGCTACCACGTTATTGGAGAGCAACCTGTAATGATATTTGATCCTCTATCTTCATACCATACTCTGCTCTCTCCCTATCCCTTTAGTTTCCAGAAATCCATTTTTTTATAATCAGTGCCTTGGTTTCTACAGGTTCACCAATCTCTGAGTGCAGACATTTATTCTCATCTCAACGCAGAGTGGTCTGTCTGTACCTAATACTGCGGCCCTTTGTTTTGATGTCCCAGCCAGGGGAATTGTCACCCCTGCTTCCAATATTTCACTGATATATCCACTGATTTTCCTAAAGCCCATGGAATTCAGGCCCGGCCGCCCCAGATTCTGATCGCACAACAGTGATCAGTCTGGTCATCTTCGCTGCTCTCTCTCAATGTCTGGTTTGTCCTTTATGAGGTAAGGAGACTAAAACTGTACATAATACTGCACAATGTTTGAGATGAGATCTCACCAACGCCCTGTACAGCTGCAGTAAAACACCCTTATTCCTGTATTCAAATCCCCCTGAAATGAAGATGAATACACGATTTATCTGCCTATCTGCTTTCTGCTCCTGCAATATTGCTTTCAGTGACTGGTGTACAGGGAGATCCAGATCCTTTTTGAATGTTACAGCTCCCCACTTGTTTGCTCTGTATACACTGGTCAGCGTGCCAATGCCATTACCAGTATTGACTTCATGATTCAGATCTCATTGCCCTACACTGACCTTTGAGGGCTGCACAGAAGAAAAAAAAATGCAGCTTAAGTTCCTTTCTGGATCAACATTTTTCAAACAATGCCCTTTCAAATGATAGGCTCCAGTTCTGTTTTTCCCATCAAAGGTCACAATATCACATATTCCACGCCTCCCCTCCCCATTGCTCCTCATGTGCCACGTATTTGCCCATACACTTCACTTGTCTCAATCACCTTGAAGCATTTTGACATCCTGCACACCCACTCACAATATGATATTGTTTAGTGCCATCTGCAAACTTGAAAATCTTGTGTTTGATTCACTCAATCAAATATATGATGTGTATTTGGAATAGCTGGGGCCCAAACCCCAACCCATGCTGTATCCTCCAAGCCTTCCATTCAACAAATACATTGTTTTAGTTCTACTCACTGCTTCCTGCCAGCTCTCCCATTCTAAAACCATATTAATCCCAGTCCCATAGGATTTTAATATGCATAATAGGCTTTATCAAAAATCTTTCTCAATATGCACATATCTTATTGATTGGTTCTCCATAATATGCTAAAGGCATTTTCTCAAATATGATTCCCATTTGATCAATTTCTGTTGACTTTGTCTGTGCTCATTAATTTCAGTTCCAATACTTCCTCTAAAACTGTTCAGTTGCTAATTTCATTCTATTCCCTTTTTCTAAACAGACTAATGTTCACTAGTTTTGATGGGAAGCTTTCTTTTTTGTTTCGTTTTCTTATGTGAAGACATAACTGAAGTATTTGGTCCACAGTTCTGCCTTTTCCCTGTCCTCAATTCTCTGGTATCAGACTGTAAGAAAGCTGCACCTATTTTTCGCCGTAATTTTGCCATTGACATATTTTCAGAAGATATTACAAGTTCAATCTTAAAACCCTTGTTCAGAAACGCATAAATTCCTACCTCAAGCTACTCAATGATTGACCTTCCACAGCCATACAAACACAGAAGAACAGACTTTGTCCCATCAACAATACAGCACTGTCTACTTTAGCCCCACTTTCCGACACAAGACACTAACCGTGAATCTTATGGCATTTCAATTTCACAACCGTGTATTTTCTATTGGTTGTGAAGTTACCATGACATTCCTTCTCTCAGAAAGTGCATTCCTGACCCCAATACCCTCTGAGTGAAAAACAATCCTCAATTCCTCTCCACATCTCAAATCCTTCACTTTAAAATGTGCTCCATTGTTCTTCGCCCTTCGACTAAAAGGAAGAGCTGGTATCTATCCATCCTGTCCATGTCCCTCGTAAACCTATCCTTCTGAAACTCGGCCCACTCAGCCTTCTCTCCTCCAAACTAAACAGCCCGAGCTTATCCAGCCTCTCTCCATAGCTAATATGCTCCAACCCAGGGAACATCTTGGTGAATCTCCTCTGAGCACTCTCCACTACAATCACATTCTTCCTGTAATGTGGCTCCCAGAACTACAATCAGTATTCCATCTTGGCAAAAGCAAACTTCCGCATAGCTCTTATAATCTATCCCTTGATGTCTACGGTACCCTATGCTTTCTCAAATTGTGCATTATCGAGTTTAGTCACATTCAGGGATTTGTGGAGAAGCACCCTCTGAGATTCCTCATGTGTTGCCATTCATTGAGTTCTCCCCTGTCCAGTTCCTTCTTCCAAAGTGCATCATTTCACATTTATCAGGGTTACATTCCATCTGCCATTGATCCATCCATCTGACCATTCCATCTGTATCTTCCTGTAACATAAGACCTTCCTCCTCACTGCCAAACCACCCGGCCAATCTTTGTATCAAACACAAACTTAGTTGTCACACTCCCGCCGCTCCCGTCTATATTCACAGCTGCATCATTTATGAATAACACAAATAATCAGGTTAAAGATGACACAACACCAGGTTATACACCAACAAGTTTATTCGGAGGTACTGGCTTTGAAGAGCTGCTTCTTCATCAGGTGGTTGTGCACTTTGAAATCTCGTGTCTCTGAATAAACCTGCTGGACTATCACCTGGCTTTATGTGATTCTTACGTTTGTCCACCCCAGTCCAACACCAACACCTCCGTATCACAAATAATAAGGGACACAGCACTGATCCCTGTGATACACCATTGGACACCGGTCTCAGTCACACTAACAGCCTTCAACCACTACCCTCTGTCTCCTAACAGTAAGGTGATTTGGATGCAACTTGGCAAGTCACGAATGACTCCGACCTATTCGTTTGTTATTCTTTTCGGCTTGACACTCTTGCAGAATATCTGTGGATTCTCCCTAATCTTGCCCTATCAGCAGGTTTCTATGCCACTGTTTTAGGCAGTTCTCACCAAGTGAAGGATTTCCTCATTATTGCAGTCTAAAATGGTCTGTTCCTTAAACTGCAGTTATTTGCCTTGAATGTGGAACTGACAGCCAGGGAAACGTACTGTTTATTTACAACTTGGCATATGTTTTGTGAAGTTTCCAAGTTTCACTGTGACCCTCCTCTCATTCTTTCAAAGTCGAATGAACACAGGCTGAGTTTCCTCATCAGGCAATCTCGCCATCTGAGGGATTAATCTGGACAATGTCCATTGCACTTTTTTGTGGTCAGTATATTCTTTCTCAGATTGGGTCACCAACACTTTACACAATGGATGTAGGTTTGCTCGCTACATTTCCAGACGTTTCGTTATCTTACTAGGTAACATCTTCAGTGGACCTCATGCGGAACAATCCTTAAAATTTCTGCTTTCCATTTATAGGTTTGGATTTCTTTGCGTTGATGATGCTATTTCCTGTGGCGAAGTCACTTCCTGTTTCTTTTCTCAAAGAGTGGTTGATGGGGTCAAAAAACTAATAGCACATCGAGTTTGACATCTGTCAGAAATACATATGGATGTTCTCCCTTGTTGCTATTCATTCCTAAATATTCAATATCACATGCCGTATAATAGATTCCAACAGTTTCCAACTTGCAGATGTCAAGTTAATTGTTCGGCAGTTCTCCAAACTATGTCTCCTTTCCTTGATAAATGCTTGGATTCCTTCCATTAATCTATAGTGCTTGGACCACGTTTGCTAACTTCCATTTATCCACAATGGCTTCCAGCCACTGCAGAATGCACAGGAAAATGAAACACAGTCATCGACAGTGCAATTAATATTTCTATTGCCGATTTATGTCAGACAGTTTAAGATGAAGTACATTATGTCTGTTAGACTTAGAAATGCTCAATCCAGCTACATTCTCAAATACCACCTTGTTACTGATATAAGTTGACTTTATGTCTTCAGTTGCACAAGCCCGACATGATCATTGGGTATTACTGGGTGATTTTGTGGATATTCATCCATGCAGACAGATGCAAAGTAACTGGTTATTTTCTTGGCCATTTCACTGTTTTTCACAATAAACTCTCCTCTCCCGGTTACCAATTTCCATATTTGACCTTGCTTTTACTTTGTTTCCTTTGAAATAAAGATTGTAGATTTATGCAGTGTTTTTGTTCTTGTTTGTTAGCATTCATGTTCTGTTTTTGATTTCCTTATCAATTTCATGGCCCTTGTTTCTAGATCGTGAATTTCTGAGAGTTCTCAGGTTTCCACAATGACTGAAATTCTTCCGAAGCCACTTCCTATGATTAATACGTTTTCTAATTTGTTATGTTAATCATTATTGTGTCACTTTCCCTTTCTTTGGTGTTTATACCTGAAATAAATAGACGTATTATTCAGACTTTGCATTATTTCTATAAATCTCCTGGTCCTGACCAGATATATTCAGGAACACTGCAGGAGGACAGAGAAGGAATTGTGGGAGCCCTGGCTGATATTGTTGCATCATCGCTGGCCAACAGGTGAGGTCCCGGAGGACTGGAGGGTTGCGAATGCTGTGCCCTTACTCAAGAAGGGCCAAAAAGAAAACCTTTGGAACTATGGACCACTAAACCTAAAATCTGTAGCAGGTAACTTACATGAAAAGGTTCTGTGACATAACATATACGTGCATTAGGAAAGACAGGGTGTGATTCGGAGCAAGATTAGAGTAGTTCTAGAAAAGCACAGCAGAGTAAGCAGCATCCGAGGAAGACGAAAATCAACGTTTTGGGCAAAAGTCTATCATCAAAGTCAGCAGAGCTTTGTACATCGGACACCATAGCTCACAAATGGGTTCGAATTCTTTGACCAGCAACGTTGAGGAGGTCAGGGTGGTATGCGTCGTCTATATGGATTCAAGTAAGGCCTTCAATAAGCTTCCACATGGTGCTCTGCTCTGGAAGGTTAGATCGCATGAAATTGAGGAGGACCTGCCAAGTTGGATACAAAATTGGCTTGACGGTAGGAAGCAAAGAGTAATAGTGGAAGGATGCTTGTCAGACTGGAGGCCTGGGACTAATGGAATGCATCGGGGCGATGCTGGCACCACTATATATTACATATATCTATAATTTACATGGGAATGTACGTGCATGATTTGTAACTTTGAAAGTGACAATAAAATAGGCGGTTACATGGAGAATGACAAAGGTTATCAGAAATTATAGAACTTACAGAAGTACCTTGATCAGCTGAGGAAGTGGGCCGAGAAATGGTAAATGGATTTTAATGCAGATCAGTGTAAGTTCTTGCATTTTAGAAACTCAACTCAATATCGGAGTTTTATGGTGAATGGCTGGATCTTCAGGAATGTAGTGGAACAGAGGGACCTTGGAATTCAGGTGCATGGTTGTCCGAAAGTTAATTCAGTGGTAGACAGAGCAATGAAGTAGACTTTTGGCACACTGGCATTCATCAGTCAGGGCACTCAGTAGAGACTTTGGGGAGCTATGCTTCAGAATACGGGGCACTGTTGAGGCCATACTTACAGTGTTATGTTCATTTTATTAACTTTGCCATAGGAATGATGTTATTAAACTGGAATGTGTGCAGAAGACATTTACAAGGATGTTGCCAAGGACTCAAGGCTCTGAGTTAGAGGGAGAGGTTGGAAAAGCTAGGACTTTTTACTTTTGCATGTGTGAGACTGGGGAGAGGATCTTATTGAAGGGTATAAGATCATGACAGGCATGGATAGAGTGAATGCGCTCAGCCTTTACTTTCTGGTATTGGACAATCACGGACTAGAGGGCATCAGTTTAAGGCCAGAGGGGTAAGAATAAAAGGGAACCTGAGGAGCAACTTTTATACACACAGGTTGATACGCATATGGAATGATCTACCAGCGGAAGTAGTTAAGGTGGGTACATTCACAATATTTAGAATACATTTTGACCAATACAGGATCGGAAAGGATTAGGGGGATACGGAGCAATGGCTGGGAAATGGGATTAGTGTGAATTGACATTTTGGTCAGAATGGATCAGTTTGAGCCGAAGGGCCTATAGGACTCTATGACTGTAACAACCATTGCTTATCTCCAACTGAATGTTATTTTGTACTTTCCCAATTCACTGGAACAAACTTGACCCTCTCGGCTCCATGCTTCCATCATGTTTGACCAAAATGTACAAACATTCTATATTGTATGCAGACACCGTCTAAAATACAACATATTAATGTCACTACTCCTCCAAAGCTGCATCAGAGCAAGGACATTGATTAGTCCGCCTGACCACACAACACCAAATCCGAAAAAAAAATATCTCTAGTTTTGTTCAATACATTCTCTTCCACCCACCTGATATACATTTAGGGAATTTATTTTTCACAGCATGAGCAGTCACTTAGTTAACGCAGTTAAGATGCAACTTGAGACCATCCAGTAAGACTGCAGTATCCATGATATTTGCATGTCTAATTTTCAGAGCATATGACGCTCAGAATTTCTGCAACAGTTTTAGTTTCGATATATAATACACCAATGTTTGCTTCTCCGTGTTATTTGTAAGCTTCCCTTAAAGTGAATATAAGGGACATGGTCTGTGGCGTTATTGGTGATAGACTTGGACAAGACATTCCGGAAGAGTCATCTTGACGCTGTGATACAGGACAAGCATCAATAACCTTCCCCGCTCTGTCACGATAAGGGTCACCATACTCTATCTGTTCCTTCACACTCCCTGTATACCTGTTATAGCACTGACCCCCGAACAAGGCTCACACTCTATTTCCAAATAAGGCTCAGACATTTCCAAACTCTCTAGTGAATTCAGCAACTTTCTTCCTCACTTTCTCTGTCACCTACGCAATACCCCCCACACTAATAATACTTAATTGATTTACAACTGCCGACTGACTCATTCCGGACACCTCACCATTCCCCCCAGCCCCACATCCACCAGCACTAACAGCAGGGTCACCCATTTCCACTCTCCCGCCCTCTCTCCCTTTCTCCTGTTCCAGGACAAACTGTCTGGAATGGGACAGAAAGGACCAAGCCGGGTGGTGCGTGCCTGACATCTGTTCCCTCACACCCCCTTTTCCCACCATGTGGGGAGGAACCTGGCATGAGCCAGACAGAATCAAGATGGCTCGTGTGGAGCTTCTGAAACATCCACTTCCCATCAACTGAGTAAACAGCAACATTCAGTTCTCACTTTAAACCCACTGTCAGTTCCAACGTCAGTCCATTCACTCCCAACCAAAAACAGATCCCTCACTGCACAGAGAGGCAGACACTGAACTGCACAGATGTATTGGTAAACACGCCAACATACTAACATGCACAACACATATAAGGAGATAGGCATACACACACATTGCAACACACAGAGACATATACAGTTGCACACAAATAGACACAAACGCAGATAGAAACACAGAGGTTGAAACATAGGTACACAGATGCCGACACATAAATACACAGAAAACAAGCACATGGACACACACACATACGGACACGCACATACACACATACACACAGAGACACAAGCACTAGTGTCATTAAGACACAAATCGGCACGTTTGTGGTGTATAAAGAGATCAAGGACTCCAGGGAGAAGGCCTGAGAATGGATTTGGGGTACATACAAGAAATTATTGAATGGAATATCAGACTAAAGGGCCGAATTGCCTCATTCTGCTCCTGTTTTCATGCTCATGTGGTGTTACCCTGTCAAGTATTCACTTTCTGAGAATGCAGCAGAGGCTGGATTTCATCCATATTTGACTGGAAAGAGTCAGTGCGAATGTGGGTCAGGTTTGGAGGGCAGAACCGTTTATGGTTATTCATAACTATTTTATCCTTAAGTATGTAAAGAGGTGGTGATTTGATGTGAGGTTAGCACAGTTTTAGTGTACTGGGTCCGACAATGAAATAAAGATGACCCTTTCCATTTAGTGCTGTGTGGTCTGTGGTATCCTCATCCTCAGGGAATAGGAAAGATGCTGTTATTGAGGATATTCTAGGCTGAGCTCGACTGATGTTTGCTGGACAGGAGATTCAATGTTTATCGGGAACAGACAGGAGAGGGATGATCAGAGACAATTGGGCCAGCCATGAACATTCTGAATGTGTTGTCATCTCAATCCACCCTCGATGCTGTTTTTAGAGATATACTGCTGTCCCTACCCCATGTGTTGTTCCCTCAATCCGTCTCACAGTGACGCTACAGAGAAATACTGCTGCTACTACCCCATGTGTTGTTCCCTCAATCCACCATCGAGGCTGTTACAGAGATATACTGCTGCCCCGAACCGATGTGCTGTTAATTCAATCCACCCCTCGATGCTGTTACAGGTTAGGGGACCAACCCAGTCCATCAGACAGGATCGTTACAATGAGTCAGGAGGAGACCATTCTTCCCCTCTAAGAAATTACAGAGGAAAATAGAATTAAGTAATTCAGATCGTTGAGTACATTACACAGCCCAGGACGAGGCCATTCAACCGGCCTGAACGGCTACACAGGAACAGGGAATATGTCGCTTACAGGAAATATAGAGTAGGGATAAATGTTTATTTTCAGGCTGCAAAGCTGTCACTGATGGAGTGCCTCAGAGATCACTGTGGGATTATCAATGACCAATAACCTGTATCAATGATCTTGAGGAAGGGGAGGGAATGGCTTGGAGCTCAATTAGCTCGAACACCAAGATGGTCATTCGTTGTGTCGTGAAATTGAGATAATGAGTCAGCAATATGATTATAGACAGGGAAGGTTAGTGCGCAAAACTTTAGTCGAAATAACATGAGGTAAATTGTCTATTTTGGCATGAAGTATAAAATATTGGTAATCAATTTAAATGGAGAGAGATTGCAGAACTCTGTGATACATGCGCTTTCCAGTTCCTGGGACATGAATCATGTGAAGTCAGTCTGCAGATGCAGCAAGTGATTTGGAAGGTAAGTGGAATGATGCTATTTTTGACAAAAGGTTAAGGTTTAATTGCAGGAATGTTTTACTGCATCGGTACAGGACATTGCTGAGTCCACATCTGACGTATTGACACTAAAATAAAAGGATATAATTATTTTTGAAATTTTCAAAGAGGTTTCCCTTTTCTCATTCCTGGAATGCCGACCTTTGGTAAGGAGGGATAATCAGTTCCGATCTTAGCAAAGAAATAGTATTGAACCACCATGACTTTCAGAAGAGTGTATCAGCTGGATGCATATTATCTCTTGTCAGGGAGACTAGAGCTAGAGAATAAATGTGAAGAAAAAGATGTATTGATATCAATGTACATACTATGAAGTCGCCTACCAATATTTACAAATTACACAGACACGTGTAAGCATGTCACCAAATTATAAAGTGGGGACTTTTTTTGAGATTGAATGGAATTGTGTATAACAAGAGCAATGACGCACCTGCATATAATCCATAATCAGGTTTTCCAGAGAATGTTCCAGGACAGCACACATGGTCCAGTTTGGTGTTCAGTTGACATTATTGTGTGTTTCAACACAGAGAGGGAGAAAAATGTCCCCTACCTGAGAAGCAGCAGCCGATTGATCTCTCTCTCTTACTTTGTTCCACCAGATAGCAAAGTGTCAGTCTATCAAATCCCTGAGTTATCTTTGCCACTTGTGATGGAATCCTGGTGATATGCCTGAAACAAAGGGAATTCAGCCAGATCCAACTGTTCCCGATAGAAATCCCACAACCAGTAGATTATTTGAACAGAATACCTTCAAAGGCAGAATAACATTTGGGGCACTCTGTCATTTTACCATTTGATACGAGTTCAACCTTCTGTGTCTTTCACTTTTTTTTTTCTCGAAAATGACCTATTCTGAGACCGATATCATTGGGCACATCATTAAACTGGTTACATTTAAGATGGTGTAACCAGTGGAGGAGTGGTACGGAAAAGGAAACAGTGATCCCCCAACATTGGCTGTAACACAAATGAGAAATGTTCAAAGGTCTGTCCAAGTGGAAATTCCCTCCCCAGAATTTTGTGGTGCCTGGAAGTTTACATTTATTCAAAGTTGTATCTGTTGACATTTGACAGAAAAGTGAATGGAGTAAATGGTATACAGACAGAAAAGTGTTGGGAAGACCACAATCAAATGACCCATAATCTTTGTGCATGGTGGAGCGGTGACAAAGTGTCTACTGGCACACTGCTGCTGCGCAGTCCTACGTTCCTCTGTTCCATCCAACCACTCACATCTCCTGCAAGGAGCAGTTGGAGGCCACTTGCTCCAAATACCTGATCCACAGTAACACAGCATCTCATTCGATCCCTCAAGACTGTCACACACACACGGTTTTGTGTGGGTTGGAAAATGATATTTAGAAATCCAGGCTGGGTTCGAAAGACATCTCTGGTCTCTTTGCAGAGTGTCTCCTCTCTGCAACTTGTGCTTTATTTGCTGATCATAGTACAGGCCCAAATTCACTGTGAATACAACCCCCATATCTCAGCCAGAGATGACTCACAAAATACTTTGCTCTGTCTGATTACAACGTTCAATAACAGAACGTTGAGGAAAATTACAACCATTAACTTTGTAATTACAGAATATGAGGACGTAAAGAACCGGATCAGCTAATTCGGACGATCAAGCCATTTTCTACCATCATGGCTGATCTACTATTGGCATTAACTCCTTTTTAACGCTCAATTCTTCACATCCCTAGGCTGTCTGACAGGTCAAAATTCCATCTACCTCCTCCTTAAATACTTTCAGTGATGTAGCTCCCATAAGTCGCTAGCCCAGATAATTCCTGACATTGATTACCCGCTGTGAGAGGAAAACACTCCCTACACATACATCGTCGCCTAATTGATATGAACGAGCGGTGGACACAGGGGCACAGCAAACAGTGAATGCCTTTGATATCAAGTCAGTATTTGACTGAGGATGGCATCAGGACCACGCACTTATTTGAGCTGAATAGGAATCAGGTGTAACCTCCCACTTATCTGGGTCTTTCAGAGCACAAAGAAAGATGCTTGTGGTCGGTGGCCAACAGCCCTAACATTTGCGGGACATCTCTGCACGAGATCTTCAGCTTAGCCTCCTCAGCACAAACAGCTTCAACTGCTACATCAATGTCTTTCCCCATCATAAGATCTGAAGTAGGGATGATTACTGAAGATCACGCAATATTCAGAGATTTTGTGCCCCCTCAGCTCCTGAACCATCCTATGTCCATGTGCAGGAAGACCGGTTTGTGCTGTTAAAAGTATCGGTAACATTCATGTAACAGCACTGCCAGACACTGCACATTTCCACGGTTAATAGAGGAGCTCAATCAGCATCCCAGGCTGGTTGAAAATTGATATGTGGAAGCCATTGAGCCAGTGGAAACTGCTGAACAAGAAGACCGACAGCCCATTCAATCCATCTGCCTGTTCCACAGGTAGAGAAGGGGTCTGGTCAGTACATCGAGCTGTTAAATAGGAAAAGGCAGATCCCAATCAGACCCTTAAACCTGTTCCATGAGACCAGGAGGAGGCTTTTCAGCCCCAAGAGATAGTTATACAGAAACAGGTGGGCTTCATTGATTCTCTAACATGACAAAACAATGAAACCGAGACTGCATTGATAGGGTGTTAAGCATGATTCCATCGTTTGTAGAACGTGTGCTACTTTTACATGGTTTGCTGACAGTGAGGAGGGGAACCAAATATTTTGTGTAAAGGCTCAAGGAGGCATCTTCTATCTCCGAGAAGGCACTCCCATGTGCTCTATGTAGGTCAGAAGCTGCTGGGAAGAGTTAACTCTTTTATAATTAAGGTATTGTGGCTCGTGTCGGGGTTATGGATAGCATGACGTTCATTGCAGGATCACGCACCAATTGAGCTGTATTAAAGTTGATAGAGTTTTTTTTTCAAAAGCCTGAACTACTCTCTCTTTCTCTCTGAATCGAAATAGGGAGTGGGGGTGGTTGGGTGGAACGTTCTCAGAGGCTCTTAAACTTTCGAGAATCATGTAACCTGAGTGAAAAAAGCCATGGAATTTATCACCGTAACAGTGTCTGTTTAGAACATCACAAGTGATTGTACATCTCTCTTAATGTTCAATGCAATCACCTTATTATGTCACTGAGCTTCACTCACTGTTCATGTTGCCATCATCCCAGGGATTAGTCTTGTGAGACTTGAGAGAAAGTCTATCCACAGTACCCCAAATACTGCCTCAATACTCTCAGGGATGATCACAATAAACCTTTTCTCTCACTTAGACATCGCCGTTTCCTTCCTGTGTTATGAAACGTCATTATTTCTCTATGCACTACGACTCAAATGGAATTTATAAGTTCCTTATATCTGTACGCCAGCATCAATAAAGCCAGAACCAGAGCTGCCTATGGAGATGTGCATCACGCTCGGGGAGAATTTCAATGAGATCGAATACACCTAAAAGATGCAAAGATCACCTACCTGAACAGAAATGAACTGTACAAATACGGGAAACAGGCAGAGGAAGGGAGCTATCCATACGTTTTAACTTCTCTCACAGGATGTTTGCTGCACTGGTCAGGGCAATATGTTGTGCCAATCTTAAACTGAGTGGCAGGTTCAGTTGTCCCACAGGATAGTAAAGAGTAAAACACTTTGCTGGGGGTTTGTAGTGTTACCACACAGGATAAATTCTCCAGCTTAATTAAAACCAGCAACAGAGAAAATATTTATCCAAAGCAGTAATGTGTGATAATGCTAGAGTCTAAGAACTATTTAAAGTAAAAATTAACAACTTCATTTTTTAAAGTATAACAGAGAATAATAATCGAACGAATATTTACAACTTTTTCCTCTAACCTATCTTTTACATTCCCTCTCCACAATTCGAGTCCGATAAGACTCCTAATTAAGATTTACAAAATGAAACTTCTTATCTCAAAACCATGAAGCTCTGGGTTCTTCTCCATAGTCCTGTCTTCTTTTCTTCTGGGGGATTCTGCTTCACTAGTTACTAATCGATAAATATACTTTTAAGGGAGCTATTATTCAGGCAGTCTTTGCATGCTGGTAGCTTGGCAGCTCTGCTCTCAACTGTTCAATTTTCCACGGTCTTGTATCCCCAAACTATTGTATTGTGTCATTGGCTTTTAAGATTATCAATATATTACATTCAAACTTGATTGGAGGTGGGTCATTTGGGGTATAATTTAAACTGTTTGGCTGAATTTGTTTTTGTCTAAAGACAATGAGTTAATCAAGTTTAGATTAGATTAGATTAGACTTACAGTGTGGAAACAGGCCCTTCGGCCCAACAAGTCCACACCGACCCGCCGAAGCGCAACCCACCCATACCCCTACCCCTACATTTACCCCTTACCTAACACTACGGGCAATTTAGCATGGCCAATTCACCTAACCCGCACATCTTTGGACTGTGGGAGGAAACCGGAGCACCCGGAGGAAATCCACACAGACACGGGGAGAACGTGCAAACTCCACACAGTCAGTCGCCTGAGTCGGGAATTGAACCTGGGTCAACAGGTGCTGTGAGGCAGCAGTGCTAACCACTGTGCCACCGTGCCGCCCTCAAGTTGTTAGATCAAATGTTAAATTATATCTATTTTCAGAAGACTTGGTGCTGTCAGGTAGTTTAAAGGTGCAGTAGACCCACATGTTCATCACTGAAGTCACACGGAAACCTGACTAGGGAAGGTTGACACATTGACTTACCTACAGGACTTCAGGCAAGCAGACGGGTTTTTAAAACAAATGATAATGGTTGCTTTTAAACTCCACCACTTTCCTTCATGAGATATCAACAGACTATTATTCTGTGGCTCTAGATTATGAGTCAATGACTTGACCGCCATAAACTGTGTTCCTGTACGTGCAGAGAACACGTCAAACATCCTCAAGAGCAATTATTTAGTGATGGACATGTGGTTAGAAGGCACTTGAAACTGTTGCATCCAGATTGAACAAAGGCAAAAATCATGGTTCATTCAAAAGTTGCACTGAGACTGCAGACGAGATTGAGATGTCATTATGGTGGTTTTGGGGAGGAGTGGTGAGTGGGGAGGACGTGGAGATGTAAATCTGTGAAGGACAAAATGGATTACGGAGTTTCAGAACATTCTGTGTTCTTCTCGCATATCGGTGAGTAATTTATAAATAGTAGTTTGATAGTTATATTTTATAAGGAAAGAATTTTTTGTTTGGAACTGAAAACATTGACATGCACTTTCCAAAATTTATAGATCATGAGCAGAAAATCAGTTCAACCCGGTTTAGTAGACAAATATAGTGACTTACCAGGAACACCAACTATTGCAAGATGGGATAGTAACCACCTTGAATAATCCAAAGGATATGCAATATCCGATATGCTAATGATATCCAAGGCTGAGAAAACCAGTAAAGACCCCAGGATAAACCCCTGTCCATTGTTGAAATATTCCAGTCTAATATTCTCGGATTCTGATCCACTGTTGGTACATTCCAGTCTAAAGTTCTCAGATTCTGATGTCTCCTCCCTCTCTCTCTCTCCTGAGCTGCTGATCCCTGGTAGTGCTGTCAGTGATATAGAACATAGAACATAGAAGGATACAGCGCAGTACAGGCCCTTCGGCCCTCGATGTTGCGCCGACCGAGTCCTACCTAACCTATACTAGCCCAATAACTTCCAAATGCCTATCCAATGCCCGCTTAAATGAACATAAAGAAGGAGAGTTCACCACTGATACGGGCAGGGCATTCCATGAACTCACAACCCGCTGTGTGAAGAATCTACCCCTAACATCTGTCCTATACCTACCACCCCTTAATTTAAAGCTATGTCCCCTAGTAACACCTGACTCCATTAGCGGTAAAAGGTTCTTAGTATCTACCCTATCTAAACCCCTAATCATCTTATACACTTCTATCAGATCTCCCCTAAACCTTCTCTTCTCCAATGAGAACAGCCCCAAGTGCCTCAGCCTTTCCTCATACGATCTTCCTACCATTCCAGGCAACATCCTGGTAAACCTCCTCTGCACTCGTTCTAAAGCTTCCACATCCTTCCTATAGTATGGCGACCAAAACTGCACACAATACTCCAGATGAGGCCTCACCAGAGTCTTATACAACTGCAACATGACCTCAGGACTCCGGAACTCAATTCCTCTGCCAATAAAGCCCAGTACACCATATGCCTTCCTCACAGCACTATTTACCTGGGTGGCAACTTTCAGAGATCTGTGTACATAGACACCAAGATCCCTCTGCTCATCCACACTACCAAGTAGCCTACCATTAGCCCAGTAATCCATCATCTTGTTATTCCTACCAAAGTGAACGACTTCGCACTTAGCTACATTGAATTCCATTTGCCACATTTCCGCCCAGCTCTGCAACTTATCTATATCCCGCTGTAACCTACCACTTCCTTCCTCACTATCCACAACTCCACCGACTTTCGTGTCATCCGCAAACTTGCTTACCCAGCTTTCAAGTCCTTCCTCTAGATCATTTATAAAGATAACAAAAAGCAATGGTCCCAAAACAGATCCTTGTGGTACACCGCTAGTAACTGCGCTCCAAGATGAACATAATCCATCAACTACTACCCTCTGTCTCCTTCCAGCCAGCCAATTCCTAATCCAAACCTCTAATGTATCCTCAATGCCATACCTCCGAAGTTTTAGCATTAGCCTACCATGGGGAACCTTATCGAACGCCTTACTAAAATCCATATACACAACATCTACTGCTTTACCCTCATCCACTTCCTTAGTCACCTTCTCAAAGAACTCAATAAGGTTTGTGAGGCACGACCTGCCCTTCACAAAACCATGCTGGCTATCCCTGATCACGTTATTCCTACCCAGATGTTCATAAATCTTATCCCTTACCATTCTCTCTAAGACTTTGCCTACCACTGAAGTCAGACTCACTGGCCTATAGTTACTAGGGCTATCCCTACTCCCTTTCTTGAACAATGGGACCACATTCGCTATCCTCCAGTCCTCTGGTACTATTCCCGTTGACAATGACGACATAAAAATCCAGGCCAATGGCTCTGCTATCTCCTCCCTAGCTTCCCATAGGATCCTGGGGTAAATGCCATCAGGCCCAGGAGACTTATCTATATTCATCCTTTCCAATATTCCCAAAACCTCTTCCCTGCATATTTCCAGGGCATCCATTCTAATTATTTGTGATTCCATATTCACATCAGCAACAGTGTCCTGTTCCTGAGTGAATACTGATGAAAAGTACTGATTTAATGTCTCTCCAATCTCCTCCGCCTCCATGCACAACTTCCCACTACTATCCTTGACTGGACCGATACCTACCCTAGTCATCCTTTTATTCCTGACATACCTATAGAAAGCCTTTGGGTTTTCCCTAATCCTACCAGCTAAAGACTTTTCATGTCCCCTTCTCGCTTTTCTTAGCTCCCTCTTTAGCTCCTTCCTGGCTACCTTATAACTCTCAATCGCCCCTACTGAACCTTCACGCCTCATCTTTACATAGGCCGCCTTCTTCCCTTTCACAAGGGACTCCAATTCCTTATTAAACCACGGCTGCCTCACAAGGCCCTTTACACCATGCCTGACTGGTACATACCTATCGAGGACACGCAGTAGCTGCTCCTTGAACAATCCCCACATCTCATTAGTGTTCTTCTCTTGAAGCCTGTTTTTCCAATCCACACAACCTAAGTCATGCCTCACTGCATCATAATTTCCCTGCCCCCAGCTATAGCTCTTGCCCTGCGGCGCACGATTATCCCTCTCCATCACTAAAGTAAAAGTCACCGAGTTGTGGTCACTGTCCCCGAAGTGCTCACCTACCTCCAAGTCTAACACCTGGCCTGATTCATTACCTAGAACCAAATCCAATATAGCCTCCCCTCTTGTTGGCCTGTCGACATATTGTGTCAGGAAACCCTCCTGCACACATTGTACAAACACCGACCCATCTAATGAACTCGAGCTATAGCTCTCCCAGTCAATATCTGGGAAGTTAAAGTCCCCCATAACAACCACCCTGCTACCTTCACTCTTTTCCTGAATCATCCTCGCAATATTATCCTCTACTTCTCTAGGACTATTAGGAGGCCTGTAGAAAACACCTAACAGGGTGACCTCACCTTTCCTATTTCTAACCTCAGCCCAAACTACCTCAGATGGCAAGTCCTCTTCCATCGTCCATTCCACTGCTGTGATACTGTCTTTGACAAGTAATGCCACGCCTCCCCCTTTTTTACCCCCATGTCTGATCCTACTAAAACATTTGAACCCTGGAACGTGCAACAGCCATTCTTGTCCCTGTTCTACCCACGTCTCTGTAATGGCCACAACATCGAAGTCCCAGGTACCAACCCACGCTGCAAGTTCACCTACCTTATTCCTTATACTTCTGGCATTGAAGTATACACACTTCAATCCTCCTTTCTGGTTACAGGCACCCTCCTTAGAGATCGCTGCATTATTCTTAACCTCCCTACACTCAAGGTCCTGTACCCTAAAGCTACAGTCCTGGTTCCCATGCCCCCGCGGAGTTAGTTTAAACCCTCCCAAAGAGCACTAGCAAACCTCCCCCCAAGGACACTGGTGCCCCTCAGGTTCAGGTGTAGCCCATCCTTTTTATAGAGGTCCCACCTTCCCCAGAAAGGACCCCAGTTGTCCAGAAACCGGAATCCCTCCCTCCTGCACCATTCCTGTAGCCACGCATTTAACTGCTCTCTCTCCCTATTCCTTGACTCTCTATCACGTGGCACGGGTAACAAACCAGAGACTACAACTCTGTTTGTTCTAACTCTGAGCTTCCAACCTAGCTCCCTGTAAGCCTGTCTGACATCCTCACCCTTCTTCCTACCTATATCGTTGGTGCCAACGTGGACCACGATCTGGGGCTGCTCCCCCTCCCCCTTAAGGACCCGGAAAACACGATCAGCGACATCACATACCCTTGCACCTGGGAGGCAACATACCAAACGTGAGTCCCTGTCGCCCCCACAAAACCGTCTGTCTGTACCCCTCACTATCGAGTCCCCAAGAACTAATACTCTACCTTTCTCCACCCTACCCTTCTGAGCAACGGGGCCAGGCTCCGTGCCAGAGGCCTGAACCTCGTTGCTTGCCCCTGGTAAGTCATCCCCCCCACAAGTATCCAAAACGGTATACTTGTTCTTGAGGGGAATGACCGCAGGGGGTCCCTGCACTGGCTTCCTCCTCCCACTCCCCCTCACTGTCACCCATCTATCTTGAACTTTCGGAGTAACTACTTGCCTAAAGCTCCGATCTATGACCTCCTCTGCCTCCCGAATGATCCGCAGTTCATCCAACTCCAGCTCCAGTTCCCTAACACGGGTTTGGAGGAGCTGGAGATGGGTGCACTTCTTGCAAGTGTACTCAGCAGGGACGCTAATGGCTTCCCTCACCTCATACATGTTGCAAGAGGAACATTGCCCTCTCTGCACTGCCATCCCTCTAAAAGTAAGCTTTCCTTAAAAAAAACAAAAACCAACTAAATCTAAAGAAACAAACAAGGAAAATGCAGCACTTACCCGCTAGTCACAATTGGTCTTATTATTAGGTTAGAGGAGGTGGAAGGGTGGGAGGCACTACTCGTGCAGTGTCTCGGGTGACTCGCCTACGCCTTTAAATAAGGGGAGAAAAAAAAACCTTACCCAGGTAACCTAGCGCGCCTTCCGGGTCTGCTACCGCTTTTTTTTAAAAAGGAAAACTTTAAATTGATGCTCCTACTCACACTACGTGTCCAACTCACATTGAGCAGAGCCCATTTATCTTTCAACGATGGAAGCACTTCACTGCCATAATTAGGATCCATGGAGATTGATATTAATCACACTCACTGAACAAATCGCTCCAGTTAACCCCTTTGAATTCAATATTGAGTTATTAAAATTCAAAAGAATGTTTAATAGGAAGAAATATTTGAGATGGTAGATTGATTGTATGTAATCATTCAATCTGCCTTTGGTATGGCAGTAATGTCAAAGGATCGTCAGAACTTAAGCAAGTTTCTACGTTTATAAATCGAAACATACAGTCTGCAACTACTGATCAGTGATTATAATGTCAGTAAAATATGTAGAGAACTTTTCTAGTCCATAATCTGGCAGAAAATTGCCTATGACAACATGAGTGATAACAGACAAATGGCATGGATATGTTAACAGAGAAAATGATGTGACACACAATTCAGATGGTTATTCGAGGATCAGAAAGGGCAGGTGCGGGTCATGCTGTTAATGTTATCGATGTCAATCAACTGCATTGAAGTAAATTTCACTGAATTTCAATTGCAGTGTGATTATGATATTGGGGCATGGCTGCTGAGACTGGAGGGAGGGAACATGATATTTCCCAGCAATCTGTATTGGAATTTTATTCTTCATAAATCATATGGAGATCAAATTCCAGGATACATCTCCGATGAGGAATGAGGAGATCCAATATTAACCATACAACCAGAAGACATTGGAGCAGAAACTTGGCCATTAGGCCCATTGAGCCTGCTCGGTCATTCAATGATAGTTGATAAGCTTCTCTACCCCATTCTCCCACTTTCTACCTGTAACCCTTGATCCCCTTTACAGTCAGGAAACTATTTGTCTCACTCCTAAATATACTCAATTACCTGGACTCGACAGCCCTCTGTGGCAGTGAATTCCACAGTTTCACCGCCCTCTGGCTGAAGACGTTTCTCCTTATCTTTGTTTGAAAAGGTCTTCTCATTACACTGTCCCCTCAGGTACTAGTCTCTCCTACCATTGGATATATCTTCTAAAAATCCCTTCTATCCAAGGTCATTTAGTATTCTGTAAGTTTCAGTTGACCTCCTAACATCCCTCTGAACTCTACCAAATACAGACCTAGAGCTCTCAAATATTTTTTATATGTTAAGCTTTTATTTTCTGGCACCATTCTCGTGAATCTCTTTGGAAAACGCTCCAGGATCAGTGAATCCTTATTGAGATATGGGACCCAAAACTGCGCATAATAATCCAAATGTGGCATGATCAAAGCCTTGTAGAGCCGAAGGAGTACATCCCTGCTTTTATATCCAAACCTTCTTGAAATAAATACCATCATTGTATTTGCCTTCCTAACTACTGACAACCTGCAAGTTTACCTTTCAAGACTTCTGGACTGGAGCCCCCTAGTCTTTTTGCACTTCAGATTTCTGAATTTGTTTGCTATTTAGAAAATAGTCCATGCCTCTATTCATCCTGGCAAAATGCTTTCCTATACGTTCCCACATTGTACTCTATCTGTCACTTATTTGCTCACTCTCCAAAGCTGTGAAAGTCGTTCAGCAGGTAAAAGTGAGGACCGCAGATGCTGGAGATCAGAGTCAAAACGTGTGATCATAGAAAAGCACAGCCAGTCAGGCAGCATCCATGGACCAGGAGATTCGAAGTTTCAGACATAAAGCCTTCATCAGGAATGTGGGGTGGGCGGAATGGGGCAGAGAAATAAATGGGAGGGACTGGCCCTGGGAGGAAGGTAGCTTGGAAGGCGACAGCTAGATGAAGGTAGATGGTGATAGTGATAGGTCACAATGGAAGGTGAAGTGGATAGATGGGAAGGAAGATGGACAAGTAGGACAATTCAAGAGGGCAGTACTCAGTTGGAGGGCTTGATCTGGGATAAGGTGGAGGGAGGGGAGATGAGGAAACTGGTGAAATTGACCTTGATACTGTGCGTTTGCAGGGTCACAAGGCAGAAGATGCGTTCTTCATTCAGACGTCAGATGGCATGAATCTGGCAGTGGAGGAGGCCGAAAATTGGCAAGGCCTTGGCGGAGTCAGGGGGAGAATTGAAGTATTCTGCCACAGGGCAGTGGGGTTGTTGGATTTGGGTGTCCGAGAGTGTTCTCTGAACCGTTCTGCAAGTTGACGTCCTGTCTCGCCAATGTAGTGGAGAACAGGAGAAATGGGCAGACTAGATGAGGTGTTTGGATGCACAGGATATTCTCTACCTGATATGGTAGGATCCATTGGGGCCATGGGTGAAGGTGAGGAGAGAGGTGTTGGCACAGCTTTCATACCTCTTGCAATGGCAAGGGATGGTGCGGGGAGTGGAAGGTGGATTTGTGGGGCCGCGTGGACCTAACAAGAGAGTTTGTGAGGGAATGGTTTCAGCAGTTTGATGATAGGAGTGAAAAGAAGTATATCTCTTGTGGTGGGGTCTGACTGTTGATGGCAGAAATGGCGGAGGATGATGCATTGTATCCTGAGGTTGGTGAGATGGAAGTCGAGCACCAGAGAGGTTCTAACTTGTTGTCGTTAGAAGGGTGGAGTTCAAAGGCGGAGGTGTGTGAAGGTGAGGAAATGCGCTAGAGCACCTTCCAACAGCCGAACTTCCTCTTCAATGCTACCTGTCCCTCTATTTATTTTTGCACTGTTTGAAAGCTTAGCCAGAATTCCGTCTGTTCCTTCATATAGATAATGAATGCACAAAATGAAAAGTTGTGGTCCATTCACTGAGTCTTGTGAAACACCACTTGTTTCAGACCACTGTGGCAGACCACAGGCTGCCATCCTGAGAAGAACCCTTTGATCCCCACTCTCTGCTTTCTGTCAGACACCCAAACTTCTATCCATGCCAGCACCTTGCCTCTAACAACATGGACCCATATTTTTCTCAACAACCTCATGCATGGCACCTTGTCAAAGGATTCTTGAGGGGCATATGGATAATATCCATTAGTTCTCTTTGATCTAATCTGCTTATTCCTCCCTCAAAGAATCCTAGCCGGTTTGTCAGGCATGATCTCCCCTTGATGAAACCATGCTGACTCTGTCTTATTTTACCAAAGACCTCCAAGTATCAGAAATCCCACTCTTCACGATGGATTCCATGATGTTACCCACAACCAAGGTAAGGCTAATCAGTCTACAATTTTTCATCTTCTACCTAACGCCCTTATTAAACGGGGTGTCATGTTGGCAATTATACAGCCACTTGGCCCTTTTGTGGTTTTAGTCATTCCTGAAAGATTACCACTTCCACTTGCCCTAACTCTTCAACTATCTCGCTTACAAGATTGTGGTGTAGTTCAACTGATCCAGGTGCGTTATCCACATTCAGGCCATTCCGTTTTCTAACATGTTCTTCTCGGTGATGGCCACCGTATTCGGGACTGCCCTCTCACTCTCTTCAGTTCTTGGGAAAATAGTCGTGTCTTCCACCGTGAAGACTGATGCAAATTTCCTCAGCTATTTCTTTGTTTCCCACTACTGTCTCTCCAGCATCCTTTTCCAGTGGTCCATATTCACGTTTACCTGTCTTTTGCACTTTATATAACTAAAGAATCTGTTACAGTTTCCTTTATGTTATTGGTTAGGGTAGTCCCACATTTAATCTTCTCCCTCCTTACTTACTTTTTCTTGCCTTCTTTCGGCCCTAATTCTCGAATTTCCTCTGCCCTTCACCGTATTATATGCTTGCTCTTTTGCTTATATGCAATCCCGGACTTCCCTTGTCAGCCCTGGTTGCCTCATCCTCCCTGTACCATGTCTCTATTACTCAGGATGAATCCCTGCAGTGTCTCCTGAATTAACCCTGGAATCTCCTGCCATTGCTGTTCCCCTGACTTTCCTGCTAGACCCCTGTCCCGATCAATTCTACCCAGCTACTCCCTTCTGCCTTTCCAGTTGCCTTTATTCAGCTGACATACTGTTAACTCTGATTCTTTCTTCTCTCTCATATTACAGAATAAATTCAACCATGTTCTGATCACTGCTTCTGAAGTTTTCCTTCACCTTAAGCTCCCTTATCTAGCTTGCTTCATTAAATCTAGTGTCATCTGTTCCCGAGTGGGCTCCACCAATGATACTCCAAAGAACCATTCGGTAGACATTTTATCAAATTCCTTTTCTTGCGATTCACAACCAACCTGGTTTCCGATTCCAATTGCATATTGAAATCCCACTATGATCACTATAACGTTGCTTTTCCTACAGATCTTTACTATCACCTGATGCATCTTGTACCCCTGCTCCTGACTACTCTTTGGAGGCCTGTGCAAGTCTCCAACTGTGATTGTCTTTCCTTTGTGGTTCCTCAAAATCGACCCATGCAAATTCTGCACCATCTGACCTTCCTTTAATTCTTACTATTGATTTAATTTCATTTCTTATTAATAATGGAAATCCACTCCTTCTTCCATTTACCTTATATATGTAGGAGATATGTTCTTGAATATCCTGACCCCTTGCAGCCACTTCTCTGTGATGCCCATTATGTCATACCTACCAATTTCAATCTGTGCCACAAGCTCATTTCCCCTATTCCTTATACTGCATGCATTCAGACAGAACTCCTTCAATTTTGTACTAACGGTCCCTCTACTCATTGTCGTTTGTTTTTCCAGTGTGCTTGAAGTTTGATTGCTTACACGTTCCATACTCTCTGTCCTATTTGCATCCGTGCTGGAGATTTTAATAACCTCTCCTGAGCTCTGTACCATTACCTCCTCTCTTCTAATTAAACTCTATAACTGCACCCCCACCCGGCACTCACACACACTCCTAATCAGTTTAAAGCTCTGTCTACAGCCTAAGTTAGGATTCACTCGGACTCTGGCCCCAGCACGGTTCAGACGAAAACTGTCCCATCGGAACAGGTCCTTTCTTCCTCAGTAATAAAATGTGTTTATTCAACACAAAATACAGGGACCAAAAACAAGCATTTCTGTACACACAAAAACATCAAAATACAAGGAGACAAGTTTGTTAAAATACACTTACGATGTGGAGCTACATGAATTGAAATGTGAATTACAAAACCATGGACGAGGTGTTCAAACTTTATCGGTCATTATTTGACCCACAGCTGAGGTGTTGATTTCCCTCCTGTCAGTGATCCCCCTCGCTGAGATTCTCTCGCCCTGTCTCTCACACAGTGTCTAGAGGGACTACAAGTTCCTGTTAGCCCAGAATATTTAAATTAATTCACCTTCTCCCTGGAACCAATCTATTGTTCTTTTGGATCCTGATCAGCCGTCAGCATCCCAACTCAGTGATATTATTGGTGATAAATGATCTGGGATGATAGCATTGTGCTCACTGGGTACGGCACCAGACAAAGGGCTTGCAGTCTGTGGGAGTTTCTAAATATAATTTCTGTGTATTTCTCTTCATGCTGTCTTCTGATCTAACTTCACACTCATTTGACACCCCTTGTTCTCACTCACTCTGTCACTCTGTTTTCTCTCCATTCCTTTTCTCTCCCTTCACTCCCTTTTTCTCTGTTATTTTTTCTCTCTCTCACGCACACACATAGACACACACACTCTCTTCTCTCTGTTTTCAAATGGTGATGTTGGAGAGCTTGTCGGTGTGCAATGATCTAAATGGCCTCCTTTAGTGCTCTATTAATTTTGAAGCTCTCTGACCCGCGATAAAGACTTCAGGTGCCATGAGAGACAAGCTGGTCCGGCAAAGAACACAGTGAAGAATCATCCTTTTTCTCTTCCTGTTGTCTGATATGCAGCGGCCTTGAAATATCTGTTCAAACAAAATAGATTGAAATTCGAGCAGTCGGAAGGACGTTAACAGATGATTATGCTGTCAGGATTTAACATGCACTTCCCACATACAAAATGTGGATTTGCCTGTTAGCAGCTCTTCCCTGTTGTTGTTCTTTGCGCCGAGCTGGGAATTTGTGTTGCAGACGTTTCATCCCCTGTCTAGGTGATATCTTCAGTGCTTTGGAGCCTCCTGTAAAGTGCTTCTGTGATGTTTCCTCCTGCATTTATAGTGACTTGTATCTGCCGCTTCCAGTTGTCAGTTCCAGCTGTCCGCTGCAGTGGCCGGTAAATTGTGTACAGGTCGATGTGCTTATTGATTGAATCTGTGGATGAATGCCATGCTTATAGGAATTCCCTGGCTGTTTTCTGTTTGGCTTGTCCTATAATAGTAGTGTTGTCCCAGTCGAACTCCTGTTGCTTGTCAGCTAAGTGTGTGGCTACTAAGGATAGCTGGTCATGTCATTTCCTGGTTAGTTGGTGTTCATGGGTGCGGATCTTCTGTCTTCCAATTTATCCTATGTAGTGTGTTTTGCAATCCTTGCATGGAATTTTGTACACTACGTTGGTTTTGCTCATGCTGGGTATCGGGTCCTTCGTCCTGGTGAGCTGTTGTCTGAGAGTGGCTGTTGGTTCATATGCTGTTATGAGTCCTAGTGGTCGCAGTAGTCTGGCTGTCAGGTCAGAAGTATTCTTGATGCATGATAGTCCTTTAGGTTGTGGCATGTCCACTTTCCGTTGTCTTTCCCTTAGGCATCTGTTGATGAAATTGCGGGGGTATCCGTTTTTGGCGAATACATTGCATAGGTGTTATTCTTCCTCTTTTTGCAGTTCTGCTGTACTGCAGTGCGTTGTGGCCTTTTTGAACAGTGTCTTGATGCAACGTCTTTTGTGTGTGTCGAGGTGGTTGTTTTCATCGTTTAGAACTTGGTCTGTGTGTGTGTTACTTTCCTGTATACCTTTGTAGTCAATTCTCCGTTCGGTGTTCTCTGTACCATCACGAATAGGAATGGGAGTTGGTTGTCCTTTTCTTCCTCTCTAGTGAATCGGATTCCTGTATGTGTCGCGTTGATGATCTGGTGTGTTTTTAATGATTACAAAGGTGTCATCCACATATCTGACCCAGAGGTTGCATTGACATTGCGGTAAGACTGTTTGTTCTAATCTTTGCATTACCGCTTCTGCTATGATTCCAGAGATGGATGAGCCCATGTGTGTGACGCTGATTTTTTCATATATTTGGTTGTTGAATGTGAAGTGTGTTGTGAGGCACAGGTGCAGTAGCTTGAGTATCCCGTCTTTGTTGATAGGTTCCTCATCTTGTTGTCTGTTGTGACTGTCCAGCAGGTTGGCTATTGTTTCCCTGGCTCGGGTTTTGTCGATAGAAATGAACAGTGCCGTAACGTTGAATGAGACCATAGTTTCTTCCTTATCTTTGTGTATATCTCTGATAATGTCCAAGAATTGTTGTGTTGACTCTATAGAATGTCTGGATCCGCTGATCAGATGTTTCAGTTTCAGCTGTAATTCTTTAACCAGTTTGTGTGATTGTGTCCCTAATAGTGATTCTATGGGTCTGAGTGTGATGTCTGGTTTGTGCACTTTAGGTAGTCCATAGAATCTGGCACTGTTGTTGCTTTCAGATTTCATTCTCTGTAGGTGAAGCCTGGTTATCTGTCCGTTTTTTGTAGGTTCCTCAGTGTGTTGTTTATCCTATTGGTGAGCTGTGGGGTGGGATAGAACTCCCGCTTTTGGAAGGTGTTTGTATCTGCAAGTAGCTGTTACGCTTTTTGGATGTACTTGCTTTGTCCAGGATGACCGTCATTTTGCCTTTATCTGCTGGTAGTATGATTATGTTCTTATCGTTTCTTAGAGATTTTACTGCTTCCATCGCCTTGTTGTTGAGGTTATGTGCTTGTATTTTCCTTGTTATCAAGGGTATGATACTGTGTCTCACTGCTTGTTGTGTCTCTTCAGTCAGTCCATTGTTTCTGAGTGTGCATTCTTGTGCTGCTAGGAAGTCTGCTGTCTTGGTGTCCCTGTGGTTGTAGTTGAGTCCCGTGTTCAGTATTGTTCTTTAGGTCTCTGTGAGCTGTCTGTGGGAGAGATTTCTAACCCAGGAGTGCTTTGTGGTGTCCTCTCTGTTGTGTGTTAGTTTGGCTATTTTTGTTTATCTTTTAGTGCCTTGTTTTGCGGTTTGTGGTTCTGTTCTGTCCTATGGTGACGCCCTGTTCTATGGCGCGGGTCCATTCCTGATAGGTGGTTTTTAAAATTAACGATTTTTGGCGCTCAATTTCTTGTCTGTAATTGTGTAGTCTGTTGTGTGCGTCCGAGAATACATACCGGATTATCAACGACACACTCACAAGATTCCGATTCACGAGAGAGGAAGAAAAGGACAATCAATTCCCATTCCTAGATATGATGGTACAGAGTACACCGAACGGAGAATTCACCACAAAGGTATACAGGAAAGTAACACTCACACAGACCAAGTCCTAAACGACGAAAGCAACCACCCCAACACACACAAAAGAAGTTGCATCAAGACACTGTTCAAAACAGCCACAAAACACTGCAGTACACCAGAATTGCAAAAAGAGGAAGAACACCTATACAATGTATTCGCCAAAAACGGATACCCCTGCAATTTCATCAACAGATGCCTAAGGGAAAGACAACGGAATGAGGACATGCCACAACCCAAAGGACCAGCCATACTACCATACATCAAAAACATTTCTGAACTCAGAGCCTGACAACTGCGACCACTAGGACTCATAACAGCACACAAACCAACAGCCACTCTCAGACAACTTACCAGGACGAAGGACCCGATACCCAGCATGAGCAAAACCAATGTAGTGTACAACATTCCATGCAAGGACTGCACAAAACACTACATAGGACAAACAGGAAGACAGGTAACGGTCTGCATCCATAAACATCAACTAGCCAGGAAACGATATGACCAGTTAACCTTAGTAGCCACACACTCAGATGAAAAGGAACATGAATTCAACTGGGACAACACTACTATTATAGGACAAGCCAAACAGAGACCCGCCAGGGAATTCCTAGAGGCATGGCACTCATCCACAGATTCAATCAATAAGCACATCGACATTGACCCAATATACTGACCACTGCAGCGGACAGCTGGAACTGACAACCGGAAGCGGCAGATACAAGTCACTACAAATGCCGGAGGAAACATCACAGAAGCGCTTCACGGGAGGCTCGCAAGCACTGAGGATGTCACCTAGGCAGGAGACGAAACGTCTGCAACACAAGTTCCCAGCTCAGCGAACAGAACTACAACACGAAGACAATACAGCAGGCGGGTGAGTCTGGTAGCTCTGGTTGAGGGGAAACATTGCTGAGGGCAGGGTAATGCAAGGCAATAATTCTGTGAACATTCAAGTCAGTTCAAATTGAGTGCGCACAAACACCGAGTGAGCAGCCCAGAGGGACAGTCTATGAGCTTGGTGTGTGCCCCTGAGCACAGTGTCCTTGCAGCATTATTGAGGGTTTAGAAACACTGAGTGAGCAGACCAGAGGGACAATCTATGAACTTGGTGTGTGCCCCTGAGCACAGTGTCTTTCCAGCAGTATTGAGGGTGTAGAAACACTGAGTGAGAAGCCCAGAGGAATAGTCCATGAGCTGGGTGTGTGTCCCTGAGCACGGTGTCCTTGCAGCAGCATTGCACTGAGAGTTTTCAGTGCACCCTGAGCTGCAGCATTGAAGTACAAAAGTGTACTGTCAATGGGTCGGAGATGTGCTGGGATGGCATGATGAGGCTGGTATGTGGCAGATGCCAGCATAGGTGGGTGTGGAGTACATGCAGCTTCTGTCTGTGCAGTGTCCCTCAAGACGCGGGTGTCCAAGATAGAGTGCCGTAGGAGCGAGGGGCGAGATGGAGTCACGAGTTACCAGCTCTGACTTTCATGTCCAATTCTCCATATTGAGTTTTCTACTGTGGGAGGGAGGGTATGAAGCTACAATTGATGAGAAGTGAGTCACTGCATGTGGCTGTTGATCATCAGTCATCATTCCGTCAACATCTTGCCACTCCTGCACTCAAATCCTGTTTTAAAGAGCAGTCCGGCACAGGAACAGACCCTTTATCCCAGCAAGCCTGAACTGACACATGATGCCGTTGTAAAGTTAAAACGAAAGATTTTTCTCCGACACCCTCTACGTCATTCTGTTCCCTGCTCACTCATATTTGTGCCAAGCTCCCTCTGAAACCTTGCTCTATTGGCTCCTTCTCCTATATCAGTGCATTCCAGGCACTTGCACGTTCTGTCTGTAAAAGCAAAAAAAATCTTGCCGATCATATCTCCTGAACTTTCTCCCTTTTACCTAAAACCTACGGTCATGCGTATTTCGACTTGGAAAAAAAGCTTCTAACTGTCCTTCTATTTATGCCTCTGATAATTTTTGTAAATATCTATCAGGTAACCCCAGAGCCAATGGTGCCCTGGTGCACACAAACCATGTTTGTTCAATTTCTCCTTCTGGCTAATACCCTCCAAACAAGGCAACATCCTGGTAAAACATTTCCATACCCTCTCTAACACTTCCACGTCATTCTGCCGGTGTGGCAACCAGTCATGTCCACAATATTCTAAATGTGCCCGAACTAAATTTCTCTACAGCTGCAATATGACCTGCTAATTTTCACACTGCATGCTCTGATGCATGTCTGCAATTTTGCCATCATTCTTCTTGATCACCCTGTCCACCAGTGTTGCCATGTTCCTGGAACTGTGGAGCTGTACACCAAGATCCCTTCGGATGTCGAAGCAGTCAGTAGTTTTTCCATCCACTTTATACTTATCTCCTACATTAGACCTTCTAAAACGCATCACGTCGCAACTGTCCAGATAAAGTTACATCTGCGTTTTCTCTGTCCAAGTCTGCAGCTGACCTACATTCTGCTGTATTCTCTGGCAATCATCCGCACAATCTGCAACTCTGCCAATCTATTTACAGATCTCCAGTCACAAAAACACTCTTCCACCACTACTCTGTCTTCTATGACCAAGCAGGTCACTATCCATCTTAGTAACTGACCGCTGATCCCATTTCACTTCACCTTCTGTATGAGCCTGCCATAAGGAACCATATCAAAGGCCTTCCAAAGGTCCAAACGGCCAACGCCCAACCTCATGCCCTCATCAATCAATTTTGTCTCCTCCTCAAAACAATCAATAAAGTTTATGAGACAGAATATTCCCCACACAACTGTGTTTCCTGTTGCTATTAAGTCCATATTAGAATGCTGTTGGAGCTGTACACATTCAGACAAGTGATTATTCCATCATATTCCTGACTTGAACCTTGGAGGTTAGATCAGATTCCCTACGGTGTGGAAACAGGTCCTTCAGCCCAAAAAGTCCACACCAACCCTCAGAAGAGTAACCTAACCAGATCCATTGCCCTGCCCTGTAATTAACCCTGACTAATTCACCGAACACTATGGCAATTTAGTGTGGCGAATTCACCAGACCGGCGCATCTTTGGACTGTGGGAGGAAACCGGAGCACCCGGAGGAAACTAACTCAGACATGGGGGGAAGGTACAAACTCCAAACAGATAGACACCAAAGGCCGGAATTGAACCTAGGAACTTGGTGCTGTAAGGCAGCAGTGTTAAGCACTGAGCTCTTGATGGTTACAATACTTTGGGAGGTATTCCGGGCCGTGATGATTACTGTACTATGGGAGGTATGTCGGGCAATGATGGTTACTGTACAGTGGGAGGTATGTCGGGCTATGATGGTTACTGTACTGTGGGAGGTATGTCGGGCTGTGATGGTTTCTGTACTGTGGGAGGTATTTCAGGCCGTGATAGTTACTGTACAGTGGGAGGTATGTCGGGCAGTGATGGTTAATGTACAGTGGGAGGTGTGTCGGGGTGTGATGGTTGCTGTACAGTGGGAGGTATGTCGGGGTGTGATGGTTACTGTACAGAGGGAGGTGTGTCGGGGTGTGATGGTTGCTGTACAGTGGGAGGTATGTCGGGATGTGATGGTTTCTGTACAGAGGGAGGTGTGTCGGGGTGTGATGGTTGCTGTACAGTGGGAGGTATGTCGGGCCATGATGGTTACTGTACAGTGGGAGGTATGTGGGGCCGTGATGGTTACTGTACAGTGGGAGGTATTTCAGGCCATGATAGTTACTGTACAGTGGGAGGTATGTTGGCCCTTGACAGTTACTGTGCAGTGGGGGCTATGTCGGGACGTGATAGGTACTGTACATTGGGAGGTATGTCGGGGTGTGATGGTTACTGTACAGTGGTAGGTGTGTCGGGGTGTGATAGTTACTATATAGTGGGAGGTATGTCGGGCCGTGATGGTTACTGTACAGTGGGAGGTATGGTCGGGCCGTGGTGGTTACTGTACAGTGGGAGGTATGTCGGGCCATGATAGTTACCGTACATTGGGATGTATGACGGGCCGTGATGGTTACTGTACAGTGGGAGGTATGTCGGGCTATGATGGTTACTGTACTGTGGGAGGTATGCCGGGCTGTGATGTTTTCTGTACTGTGGGAGGTATTTCAGGCCGTGATAGTTACTGTACAGTGGGAGGTATGTCGGGCAGTGATGGTTAATGTACAGTGGGAGATATGTCAGGCCGTGATGGTTACTATACAGTGGGAGGTGTGTCGGGGTGTGATGGTTGCTGTACAGTGGGAGGTATGTCGGGATGTGATGGTTACTGTACAGAGGGAGGTGTGTCGGGGTGTGATGGTTGCTGTACAGTGGGAGGTATGTGGGGCCGTGATGGTTACTGTACTGTGGGAGGAAATTTCAGGCCATGATAGTTACTATACAGTGGGAGGTATGTCGGGCCGTGATGGTTACTGTACAGTGGGAGGTATGTCGGGCCGTGATGGTTACTGTACAGTGGGTGGTATGTTGGCCCTTGACAGTTACTGTGCAGTGGGGGCTATGTCGGGCCGTGATAGGTACTGTACATTGGGAGGTATGTCGGGGTGTGATGGTTACTGTACAGTAGTAGGTGTGTCGGGGTGTGATAGTTACTGTATAGTGGGTGGTATGTCGGGCCGTGATGGTTACTGTACAGTGGGAGGTATGTCGGGCGGTGATGGTTACTGTACAGTGGGAGGTATGTCGGGCCGTGATAGTTACCGTACATCGGTATGTATGACGGGCCGTGATGGTTACTGTACAGTGGGAGGTATGTTGGGCCGTGATAGTTCCTGTACAGAGGGAGGTATGTCAGTCCGTGATGGTTACAGTACAGTGGTAGGTGTGTCGGGCTGTGATGGTTACTGTACAGTGGGGCCTATGTCAGGCCGTGATGGTTACTGTACACTGGGATGTATGTCAGGCTGTGATGGCTACTGTCCAGTGGGAGGTATGTCACACCGTGACGGTTACTGTGCAGTGGGGGCTATTTCGGGCCGTGATGGTTACTGTACAGTGGGAGGAATGTCAGGCCGTGATGGTTACTGTACAGTGGGAGGTATGCTGGCCCATGATGGTTACTGCACAGTGGGAGATATGTCGGGCCATGACGGTTACTGTACCGTGGGAGATATGTCGGGCCATAATGGTTACTGTACAGAGGGAGGTATATCGGGATGTGATGGTTAATGTGCAGTGGGAGGTGCGTCGGTCCAGGAAGTTGCAGACTCCATGATTTGTACAGAATATGATTCTGCTGCTGCTTATGGGCCATTGTACCTCATGGATGCATCGTCATTAGTTGCGTAATCTGTTTAAAGTCTGTACCATTCCGTACATGTCATGGTAGTAAGGTCTGCAAAATGTGAAGTTAGCCCTTGCTCCCCATAAGGACTGTGCAGTGACCGTTCTTACCAATATAGGACATGGAAGCGTATACCTGCAGCAAGCTGATGGGTGATCATGGGGTAAATTATATAGTTCCCTTTTATTGGCTCCCCATAACCTGCCACAGAGCAGTCTCCCCACCACAGGATCCAGCATCAATTAAGATTAGATTAGATTCCCCACAGGGTGGGAACAGGCCCTTCGGCCCAATCAGTACACGCCAACCCTCCGTTGAGCAACCCAATACCATGGCCAATTCACCAGAGCTGCACATCTTTGGACTGTGGGAGGAAACCCACGCAGACACAGGGAGAATGTGCAAACTCCACAAAGACAGTTGCCTAAGGCTGGAATCAAACCTGGGTCCCTGTTGCTGTGAGGCAGCAGTGCTAACCATTGAGACACCACGCCAACCTATATTGACTATATGCCAAGGAGCTGCCCTCTTCTGCCTGGCTGTGTTCTTTCTGTGGGACAGGACCTACCAGAGAGGATGGTGATGTTGCCTGGGAAATAGTCCTGTTCACATAATCTTGCTTTCCAGACAATATCTGATTGTTGCTTGATTAGTCTGTGGGAAATATACAACAGGTCACTTTTACATTCTGTATAATGAAGAGTTAATATCACTTTGTTTCTACATATTTTAAAAATAAACCAAATCATTGTTTTTCACTTGAAAGCAATTGCAGTGGACAATAATTGAAATACCAGAGCGCACACCTAACTATTACACAATTCAGTGACTGTAATAAACAGCCGATTCATGTTCAGATCAGTGAACACACCATCTTGCAGGCAGCAAAGCTGTTGGAAATGACATTGAGAAAAAACCTACATTCAGACACAGTGTTACTGGCCCTCACCACGACCTCCAAAACACTGGCCATCTCCAAAATCTGTCCAGGGAGCTTCCAAACTGGAGCTGGGCAGTTACTCACACAATCCCTTACAATAAACTGGTTAGCGACATACCTGAACAACAGGGAGATGGGTTTGGCGCAGACTGGTCAATGGACTAGCACATGGCACTGGTCCAAATGCAGTTCAATATTTGTAGCAATGACCTGTAAACAACCAAGTTTAGCCCTTCTGGTATGCCACCTAAACTCTGTAATTCTGTGCCTTGGACCTAATCCTGAATGAATGCGTTATAAAGGTGACGGGTTCCTGCAGCACATGACATCTTACATTGAATCCCTCATAAACCACATCCAGCGTATGTTATCTCCACAATGTCAGTATCCAAAGAGAATTTTGCATCTCCTATGATGGGCGGCATCAGCCCAGCCAAACATTCTTGTGTGTGACTTGAACTGGAAATCTCTGTGTAAATGTTTGCAGGATTGTTCTAACCATTAACAGCAAAGTTTTTTTTTTACTGATGGTCTGACATCGTTTCATAATACCAACTTTTAGATTGTCCAGTAAACACAACCCAACACCCCCCACAACCTTTTATTCAGTTCATTTTTATATAAATATGATGACAACAGTGCACAACTCACAGTATGGAGCATTGAAATGATGGGTCTCATTTCCACATCCAAGACCAAGTTAGTATTAAGTGCAAGGACTTTGAAAATAGAACATAGAACATAGAACATAAAACAGTACGGCACAGACGAAGCCATTCAGCTCACGATGTTGTGCCAACCATTGATCCTCATGTATGCACCCTCACATTTCTGTGACCATATGCATATCCAGCAGTCTCTTAAATGCCACCAATGATCTTGCTTCCACAACTGCTGCTGGCAACGCATTCCATGCTTTCACAATTCTCTGTGTAAAGATCCCGCCTCTGACATCTCCTCTATACTTTCCTCCAACCTGCTTAAAACTATGAACCCTCGTGTTAGCCATTTCTGCCCTGAGAAATAGTCTTTGGCTTTCGACTCTATCTATATGGGTCATTATCTTGTATATCTCAATTAGGTCCCCTCTCCTCCTTCTTTTCTCCAATGAAAAAATTCCCAGCTCAATCAACCTCTCTTTTAAGATAAGCCTCCAGTGCAGACAGCATCCTGGTAAACCTCCTCTGAACCCTCTCCAAAGCATCCACATCTTTCAAAAAATAAGGCAACCAGAACTGGACGCAGTAGTCCAAGTGCAGACTAACCAATGTTTTATAGAGCTGCAACAAGATCTCACGACTCTTAAACTCAATCCCCCTGTTAATGAAAGCTAATACACCACATGCTAACAACCCTGTCCACTTGGGTGGACATTTTAAGGGATCTATGTATCTGCACACCAAAATCCGTCTGTTCCTCCACACTGCCAAGAATCCTATCCTTAATCCTGTACTCAGCTTTCAAATTCGACCTTCCAAAATGCATCACCTCGCATTTATCCAGTTTGAACTTCATCTGCCACATCTCAGCACAAGTCTGCATCCTGTCAATGTTCCGCTGCAGCCTACAACACTTCTATCCGTCAACGACACCTCCAAACTTTGTGTCGTCTGCAAACTTGCTACCAATCCTTCAATTTTATTAATGAGCTCATCCAAGTCATTAATAAAAATTACAAACAGTAGAGGCCCAAGGACAGAGCCCTGTGGAACACCACTCACCACTGATTTCCAGGCAGAATATTTTCCTTCTACTACCACGCGCTGTCTTGTATAGGCCAGCCAATTCTGTATCCAGACAGCTAAGTTTCCCGGTGTCCTATTCCTCCTGACATTCTAAGTGAGCCTACTATGGGGAACCTTATCAAATGCCTTGCTGAAGACCATATACAACACATCCACAGCTCTACCTTCATCATGACCTGCCCCTCACAAAGCCGTGTTGACTGCATTTAATCAAGCCATGCTCTTCCAGATGGTCATAAATCCTATCCCTCAGAATCCTTTCTAACACCTTGCAGACGACAGACGTGAAACTTACTGCACGGTAATTGCTGGGGATTCCCCTATTTCCTTTCTTGAAAAGAGGAATTACATTTGCCTCTCTCCAGTCCTCAGGTACGACTCCAGTGGAGAGCGAGGATGCAAAGATATTCACAAGCAGCGAAGCAATCATATTTCTCATTTACCAAAGCAGCCGAGGACAAATCTGATCCGGGCCTGACGACTTGTCAATAGTAATGTTGCTCTTCGGAGGGTCTGTGTGGATTTGTTGGGCGGAAGGGCCTTTTTCCACACTGTAAGCTAAAATGTGCATTTAAAAGCAGTTTGTCTGTCATCATTTGATTCAAACCTCGATCCACAAAGCCTCATTTGAAGACCCGTCCTTTCAGCAGTAACTGACTTGTTAATTAATAATGCAACACCACAACCTCTTTAAAACCCTGCCCTGTTCAGCCTACAGTTCCAGTACAACAGAGTATTGAGTTGTTAGCCCTGACCTCCCTCAAACAGGTCTCTGTGATGGTAAAAATGTTACAACTCCACATGTCAACTCATTCTCTAATCACATCCGTCAGCCTGTCTGATAATACTCCCAGCATTAACGTAAGCTGGAATATAATACATGGAAAACCCTGTACATCGGAGTTCTTCAGTCGTTTCCTGTTTGTTATCAAGCTGCTCAAAACATGATCCACAAGTCTAACTCTGGCACTGAATGAATATCTGTGGAATTGTAATTTATTTTTTTAATAAAATGTATTCATCAAGTGCAACTTTCCAGAACTGAGCAGCCAGCTCCACATACAATGAGTTTCTGATGGTTAATTCCCCCCTCAGTGTGCAGAGGGGACAGCCCTCTGTAATGGAGAAAGTGAGGACTGCAGTTGATGGAGATCAGAGTAAGAAAGTGTGGAGCAGGAAAAGCACAGCAGGTCAGGCAGGATCCGAGGGGCAGTAGAGTCTTTGTTTCGGTCATAAAATCTTCATCAGGAAGGCATTGATGCATTCCTTTATTTTTTAATTCCATCATTCGCAGAATGTTATGAACTGCACTTACCCAGGAAGGTAGCACTGTATGTTGCACTGATATGGAAATCAGCCAATCAGTTGGTTGGACAGGGTGTAGAAAAGTTGAAGGGAAGTATACACTGATTGAATGAATTACAAATATAAGGAGAGATAAATCCCCTGGGCCAGATGGGGTATACCCTTGATTACTCCAGGAAGTGACGGGAGAGATTGGCGTGCCTTTGGCGATGATCTTTGCGTCCTCACTGTCCACTGGAGCAGTGCCAGACAGATGATTGGATGGTAACAAATGTCATTCCCTTATTCAGGAAAGGGAATAAGGATAACTCTGGGAATGACCAAACAGTCAGTCTTACATCAGTAGTGGGAAAAGTATTGCAGGCGTTTCTGAGGGAGTGTATTTACAATTATTTAGAAAATTATAGTTTGATGAGAGATAGTCATCATGGCTTTGTGAGGAGCAGGTCATCTCTCAGAAACCTTATTGAATTCTTTGAAGATATAAAAAAAACACGTGAATGAAGGTAGACTAGTAGATGTGGTGAACAAGAATTTTAGCAAGGCATTCCCCATTGTAGGGTCATTCAGAAGGTACGGAAGCATTGGGCGCAGAGAAATCTGGCTCTCTGGATATGGGCGTGGCTGGCTCATAGAAGACAGAAGATGATAGTTGATAGAAAGTATTCAGCCTGGATCTCAGTGACCAGTGGTGTTCCACAGAGATTGGCTCTGGGACCTCTGCTCTTTGTGATTGTTATCAATGACTTTGATGAGAAAGTTGACACGTAGGTTAGTAAGTTTGCCGATGACACGGAGGTTGGTGGGGTTGTGGATAGTATGGAGGTCGATTGTAGGTTGCATCAGGATATTGACAGAATGCAGAGCTGGGCTGATAAGTGGCAGGTAGAGTTCAACCTGATAAAATGTGAAGCAATTTATTTTGGAAGATTGCATTTACATAAAGAATACAGGGTTAAAGTCGTTAGACCAAGACTTCCAGATTTGATGTAATTTTTACATTCACCTGAGAGTCAGCACAATATGTGTGGTTATCTAGACCAGACAAAATCCACCAAGTTCAGTTATTAAAACAATTTTTGGCTTGCCGTTTGCTCGTAGTTTCTTCAGATGCATTCTGCTGGGTGACCTATGGATTAGTATCTGACCATCCACAGACATGTATAATTTTATTTTGATACTTTTGAATGTGAAGGTACATTTATTGGATATAGTTTCAGAGGGTTTACTGTGAGACACAAAATGCTGCAATAGACTGTCAATTGTAAACGTTTTCACCCAGTGTCTGGTCCAGGGTGCAGATGTACGGAGTCTGGGGGACATGCCAGTTGTCATCACCATAAGTAACTTTTGCAATGTGATTCTGACACTCCGTGTCCATACATCTGCTCCCTGGGCCAGGCTGTGACTGAGGGTGAATTTGTAAGGCATGGTTCCTGGTCAGTCATTGGTATCTAATTTAGACAGAATTTGTACCTACACTGAGAGCAGTGATAGCCTGTTGGCTAGTTTTCTCCTGCTCAAGGTGGATTCCAAATGGTTCTCTGTGAGGGAATATTTCTATGACTGCCCTGACACAGGGTGGAAACTCTATTCACAGATTCAGGACCAGGCCAATGGCTCTTTGAGTGCTACATGCAATTGTGAGGTCCAGTAGCGATGCACCTGAATTCACCCTTTTGGAATCCACTTTTAATGTCGGTCATGATGCAAACTGATTGGTTTACTGACCTGAAAAATAGTCAGGAGATTGCCATGTTTGTGAATTGGGCAATAATAAGGTATGAGCTACAATTATTCAACTGATTAATAACTGAATTAAAATATAAACATCGAACGACCTTTTATGATACAAAAGTAAAGAATGCACATTTTGTTTTGTATCGATAAAGAACATGTCACCTGGCTGTGCTGATGATTACAATTACACATTGAATCTCAGTATTCAAATGCATACATTGTCGCTTTATCATTTGTAAAATGGTTGACCTCTGACTGATTGAATATTCAGAGTGAGCAAATGGTTGAACAATTAAATAGAATTCTTACTCTTACACGTTTAAATTTAATCAATCAATTTAATTTCTCGCCTGAAATGTGTGAGCTTCAGTTATTTGCCAACTATTATATTAGTTTTAAAATAATGATAGAAAAGGATAGACTAGATCTAAAAGTTGAAGTTCTAAATTGGAGAAAGGACAATTTTGATGGTATTAGGTAAGAACTTTCAAAAGCTGATGGTGGCAAATGTTCGCAGGTAAGCAGAAGGCTAGAAAATGGGAAGCCTTCAGAAATTAGATAGCCGGAGTCCAGAAACAGTATATTCCTATTAGGGTGAAAGGAAAGGCTGGTAGGTATACAGAGTGCAGAATGACTACAGAAATTGTGGGTCTGGTTAAGAATAAGAAGGAAGGTTATGACAGGTACAGGCAGGATAGATCGAGTGAATCCTTAGAAGGGTATAAAGGCAAAAGGAGTATATTAAAGAGGGAAAATCAGGAAGGCAAAACGGGAACATGAGATAGCTTTGGAAAATAGAGTTATGGAGAATCCAAAAGGATTTTACAAATACATTGAGAACAAAAGGGTGAACATGAAGAGAATAGACCCCTCAAAGATCAGCAAGGTGCCTTTGTGTGGAGCCACGGGAGATGGGAGAGTTACTAAGCGAGTATTTTGTACCACTGTTTACTCAGGAAAAGGACATGGGAGATATAGATATCCGGAGAAATAGATGGTGAGATCTTGGAAAATGTCCATATAACAGAGGAAGATGTGCTGGATGTCTTGAAATGCATAAAGGTGGAAAAAAGTCCACAGGACCTGATAGATCAGGTGAAAAGTGAAAGGGTTCAGAAAAGATTTACAAGGATGTTGCCAAGGTTGGAGGCTTTGAGCTATAGCTGGAGGTTGAACAAGCTGGGGCTGTTTTCACTAGAACGTTGGAGACTGAGGGGTGACCTTATAGAGGTTTATAAAATCATGAGGGGCATGGATAGGGTAAATAAACAAGGTATTTCCCTGGCGTGGTGAAGTCCAGAACTAGAGGGCATAGCTTCCCCTTTGGGAAGGGAAAAATATTAAAGATATGTAAGGGGCATTTTTTTTCACTCAAAGGGTTGTACGTGCGTGGAATGAACTGCCAGAGGAAGTGGTGGCGTTTAGTACAATTGCAACATTTAGATGGCGTCTGGATGGGTATATGAATAGAAAGTGTTTAGAGGGATATGAGCTGAGTGCTGGCAGGTAGGACTAGATTGGGTTGGGATATCTGGTCGGCATGGACAAGTTGGACCGAAGGTTTTTTTTCCCATGCTATACATCTCTTTGACCCTGTGACTGTAATTTGACATGCACTATCAAATAACTAAACCATTTATATTATCAAATTGTAGCAGACAATAAGTTGAAAACTTGCTATTTTTAGAATGAATGATAAAGAATAAATAATACTCCAACACAGGGACAGACCCTTCGGCCCTCCTCGCCTGTGCTGATCCAGATCCTCCTATTTTCTAAACCTGCCACCTATTTTCTAAGGGTCTGTACCCCTCTGTTCCCTGCCAATTAATGTTTCTGTCGAAATACATCTTAGATAACGCTATCGTTCCTGCCCCTACCAACTTCGCTGGCCACATGTTCCAGGCTGCTACCGCCCTATGTGTAAAGAACTTCCAACATACATCTGTCCTAAACCTTACCCCTCTCACTTTAAACTCATGACCCCGAGTAATTGAGTTCCACAATCTGGGGAAAACGTTTCATGCTATCCACCCTGTGTATATCTGTTTTGATTTTGTAGACCTCAACCTTTGTCTTAGTAATGAAAATAATCATAATTAACTCAATACTTCTTCATAACCTGCACCGTCCATCCCAGGCAACATCCTGGTGAACCTACTCTGTACCCTACTCAAAGCATCCACATCCTTTTGTTAATGCGGTGACCAGAACTATATGCAGTATTCCAAATGTGGCCTAACCAAAGTCCTATGCAACGGTACTCAACACATGAACCAATGAAGGACAGCATGCCATTTGCCACCTTGTCCACTTTACTGACCTGTGTTGGCATCTTCACGAAACAATGGACCCGAACACCCAGATCTCGCTATATGTCAATTTTCTCCAGGAAATTTCCGTTTATTGTAAAGTTCACTCGTGAACGGGATCTTCCGGAATGCATAACCTCGCATTTGCAGAGATTGAACTCCACCTGCCATTTCTGTGCCCATCTCTCCAATGTATCTATATTCTGCCGTATTCTATGATAGTCCCCTTCACTATCTGCTACTCCAACAATCTTGGCAAACTTGCTAATCAGGCAAAAGATACCTTCTTCCAAATCATTGATATATATCACAAACAACAGTGGTCCCAGCACAGATCACTGTTGCACACCACTGGTCATAGGTCTCCATTTTGAGAAATCCCCTTCCACGATTACTCACTGTCTTCTGTTGCTCAGGCAGTTCTCTATCCATCTAGATAGAACACTCTGGACCCCATGCGACTTCAACATCTCCGTCAGCCGACCATGGGGAACCTAATAAAACGCCTTACTCAAGCCCCTCAGTATCTTCTCCAGCAGCTTCCCTATCAGGCTCGCTGGTCTACAATTACCTGGATTATCTCCGCTATCCTTCTTAAACAAGGGGACAATATTAGCAACTGTCCATTCCTCTGGGTTCTCACCCATGTTCACTTATCCTGCAAAGACATATGTTAAAGCTCCAGTTATTTCCACACTCATATCCCTCAATAACCTGTGGTTGATCTCATCCGGACTTGGGAGCTTGTCTACCTTAATACCTTTCAGAGTATCCAAACCTTCCTCCATCTTTATGCCTACTTGACCCAGAGTACTCAGAGATCTATCCCTAACCTCAACTTCTGTCACATCCCTTTCCTTGGTGAATACAGATGCAAAGTACTCGCTAAGAAACTTACCCATTTTCTCTGACTTCATGCATAACTTTCTTCCTTTGTCCTTGTGTGGGCCAATCATTTCTCTAGTTGCCCTCTTGATCCTTATAAATGAAAAGAAGTCTTTGGGATTTTCCTCAAGTCTGTTTGCTAACGATATCTCATGACCACTTTTAGCGTTCTTAAATCCTCGATATTTACTGTGAAATGTAGCGAATGAAAAGAAAATAAACATTTGTTTCTGCCAGTGGGAACTCAGACCTTTTCAAAGTATTTTGTGCCAAAAAATATTTGAAAGCCGTGTCAGTGCAAATAAACAGCAAGAGAAGAAACCTCTTGGGAAGAGTAATTTTCAGCCACTGTCCCTCCAAAGTACTTCTGAGGTAGAAAAGAGTGAGGGTTTTTAACAAGGGCACAACAGTAACTATGGGTGGTCTGAACATGCAAATAGTCTCAATTAATCAACTGGACAGTGATATCCTTGAATAAAGATTTATAGAGTGTATGAGAGATTATTTCTGCGAGTAGAACGTCATGGAAACAACCAGACAATGGGGCGGCACGGTGGCTCAGTGGTTAGCACAACACCAGGGTCCCAGGTTCGATTCCAGCCTCGGGGGACTGTCTGCGTGTCGATTGTATATTCTCCTCTCTATTTGCGTGGGTTTCCCCCCCCCCCCCAACAGTCTAAAGACGTGCAAATCAGTTGAAGTGGCCATGCTAAATTGGTCATAGTGTTAGGTACATTACTCAGAGGGAAATGGGTCTGGGTGCTCTACTCTTCGGAGAGTCGGTGTGGGTCTGTTTCCATACTGTAGGGCATCTAATCTAATTTTGATTTGATATTATGTAACAAGGAAGGATTTGTGGATGAGCTTTGCCTTGGAAAGAGTGACCACAACATGCTGGAGTTTCACATTCAGATTGAAAGAGTAATGACTGAGTCGTACATGAGAGATTCAGTGTTAGTCAATGATAATTATACTGGCCTAAGGAAGGAATAGCCTGTGGTGATCTTGGAGGTGGGGGGCGGACGGGGACGGGGTGGGGAATAAACACTCAATGGCAGGACAACTGAAGAAATTTGGCAAACAATTAGGGAGATGCTAAAGACCGCAGAGGAATTCATTACGAACAAAAATCATCCATATCTCGATAAGGAAATAAAAGATAACATGAAGGAAAATCCCAGTGCATATCATACTGCACACGTTAGTCACAGTGTGGAGGATTGTGCAAGTCAGTGGCCTGGTGGTGTTATCACTAAATCCTTACGTGTTAAACCCAGATAATGTTCGAGTGACCTGGGTTCAAGTCCTGCCACAGCAAATGGCGGAGCTTAAATTCAAATCTGGAATTAAGAGACTGATGGTGGTTATGAATCGATTGCCAAGCAAAATTCATCTGGTTCCTCATGTCCTTTAGGGAATGAAACTGCCATTCTACCATAGATTCACCATTCTCAGGCTGGAGACTTTTCTCCTTATCTCCTTTCTGAAGATTTCCTCTTGACTCTCAGACTATGTCCTTAAGTCCTTTCTCTCCTAACAGTGGAAGCATCTTCCCAACATCCACTCTGACCAGGCAACCAGTATTCTGTATGCTTCAATTAGATCCACCTTCATCCTTATAAACTCCAGCGAGTATAGACCCAGAGACCTCATATGTTAAGCTTTTAATTCGGAGGACAATTCGTATGAAGCCCCTCTGAACATACTCCGGGGTGGTACATCCTTCCTGAGTTATGGGGCCGAAAACGGTACACAATACACCAAATGTGGTCTGACCAGAGTCTGATAGACCCTCAGAAATCCATCGCTGGTGTAATATTCAAGTCTTCTCAAAATAAATGCCATCACTGTATTCGCCTTTCTGACCAGATTAACCACATGAAATAATAATCTTACGATGGACAATAATAAATTTACCATGGAGATATAAAAATGAACAATGAGTAAAGCATGCTGGGAGGTAGAACCCCACCTTGACCAAAGTCTCTGTGCTCATGCACATGCTGCAGAAGCCAGACAGGCTGCAGCTCCCCACAAATAGTTGCAAAGAAACCTGAAGCAACAGAAGTTGGACCTGAATGGGATGATGGAATGTCGCACTTGGGCCAAAAATGTGACAACACTTGGTTGAGTCTGATTGATCAGAGTAAATGAACCTGATCATTTCATTGGCAGATCCTCCACACTCTCCCAAAAGGTGTGAAGACTCGGAAGAATAAGAATCACTGTAAAGCCCCTCAGAGAGTGGTAACTCGAGAATAACCACTGAAAGAGAAGACGCCTCCAAGACCATCACAAGAACAAGACGACTTCACCACGTGGAATCCGGTCAACGTCTAGTGTGGTGGTATGTGATCATCCAAAGTTAAGTGAAACCATAAGATAATTTGTAGTGTTTTGCATTACGTTATAGTGCGTTTTATTGTTCTAATATTAATTGTGTTCAATAAACAAATATTATTGTTTATAAGAGTTGACTCAATTCTTTTGATGAATGTAAGATTTCACACACATTGTGCGGCAGACACACCACCTTCCTAACTACTGACTCAACTTGCACGATTACCTTGAGACAATCCTGGACTGGAACTCCCAACACTCTTTGTACTTCAGACTTCTGAAGTTTCTCCCCAAATATACAATAGTCCATGCCTCTTTTCTTCCTACTAAAGTGCATCACCACGCAATTTCTCAGGTTGTATTCCATCTGCCACTTGTTTGGCCACTCTCCTACCCTCTTTAAATCTTTCTGCAGCCTCCCTGCCTCCTCAATGATACCTGTCCCACTACCTAACTTTGCATCATCTAAAAGTCTCGCCATAGTGCCCTCAGTTCCTTCATCTAGATTGTTCATGTACAAATTAAAAAGTTTTGGTTCCCTTGCAGAACACCAGTTGTCATCGGCTGCTATCCAGAGAAGGACCCTTTTATTCCCACTCTCTACTTTCTGCCAGACAGTCCAGCTTCTGTACAACTTGTCTCTGACACCATGGGGCATTATCTTACTCAGCATCCTCCTGTGAAGCACCTTGTCAACGTCCTTCTTGAAGTGCAGATGGATAACATCCATTAGCTCTCCTTGGTCTAACCTTCTTGTTACATCCTCAAACAATTCTAACAGATTCATGAGCATGACCTCCACTTTAAAAAAAACATACTGACTTCGCCCTACTTTACCACGCACTGGCAATTATTCAGAAATCTAATCCTTCACAATCAGTATATAATTTTCAGCCTTTGGCCTTATTCCCCTTTGAAACAGGGTGTCAGCGAGATCCAAGATGGCTGCGACCAAATTGTATGAGTCTGCAGCCTTGGCCATTCTACATCAGACTTTATAATTTAACGCTTTTTAAATGACCAAAGTTAAAGGCTCTCGCTGTTTACAAAGGCAGACACCCCTGCCCACACCATGTCCCCCCACCTCGCAGCAAGGTAGACGTCTGTGGGGGACTCACCTGCAGAAGCGAGCCTGATCTCGGAGCTTGTTAAACTCCGAGAAAAGATTGATGAGTCCATTGAAGACACTCAGTCCAGGTGGGAGTCAGTCTCGGTCATGCTGCAGAAACATGACGGAGAGATCGAGAAACTCGGGAAGAGTGTCTGAGATGCAGAGCAATGGACCACGGCCTCCGAGAACACTGCTGAGCTATCCATGGGTCAGGTCTGGGCTCTGGAACATCGAGTCCCGACCTTAGAGGAACAGATCGACGACCTCGAAAGTCGAGGTCATCGGAAAAATATTCGATTACTGGGCCTTCCCGAACGGGAGGAGGAAGCCCGGCGTTTTCCTTTCCTGAAGCAATGGCTCCCACAGATGCAGAAACTGGAGTCGGAGCTGGGCCGGGTGCGCGTTGAACGGGACCACCGGGTTGCTGTGCGCCGGCCCGGGTCGGACCAGCGCCCCCGCTCAGTCCTAGTTCAACTTCGACATTACAGGGAAAAACAGATGTTGCTCGAGACCTCCAGTGTTGGGGAAGGATCCCTATGCCATGATATACAAGGGCTCCAGGATAATGTGGTCTGAAAGAGGAAGGCATTTGATGAGGCAAAGATGGTCTGGTGGTGGGGAGGTGGGGAGGTGGGTTAGCTCCCATCCTTTTAACCTCTGTCTTGTAAGGTATTGGAATTTATTTACTCTACTTTGTAATGCCTGGGCCGAGGGCATGGTTCTGGCTGGGAAATGTTATGGTGGGATTACTGGAAGCTAGTAGTGCCCCTTGTGAACAAGGGGGACAGTATCCTTTTAAATATGTTTTATGCCATTTGTTTTTAGGAGTAGTTCTCAGTTTTTAAAAATTTCGCTGCTTAAAGAGTGTTTACGTGTGAATCGTTTTTGGTTTTTCGTCAATGCCTTTTGGGTGGGGTTAGTCTTCCTGCGGGGTCTCGGGCTTGCTTGGACGATCATGGCTAGCCATTCATTTTGGTGGTGCACCGGGAATGTCAAGGAGAGCCACTCACCAATCAAAAGGAAAAAGATATTATCAAGTCTTAAAAAAGAAAGGGTGGATGCAGCATTTCTACAGGAGACGCATTTACTTGATAAGGAGCATTCGAGGCTGAAATAGGGTGGATTTGGCCAGGTGTTCTTTTCATCTTTGAGCTCAAAAAGTAGGTGAGTAGCCATTCTTATTCAGACGAATCTTCCCTTCCAAATGCTAAGCCAATAAAAGATGAGTCTGGATGGTATATAATGATTAAAACCCTAATATATGGAGAAGAATATGGGATTTTGATTATCTATTGCCCCCCGGCGCACGCTTTTAAATTTGTGATGGAAGCGTTCTACAAGTTGATGGCTCTCGGGGTGCACCACACAATTATAGGGGGAGATTGGAATTGTATCATCAAACCAGCGGTGGGCAGAATACCTAATATCTCTGCGGGCGTATCTTTGAGCTCTAGGCAGTTGGTGGATCTGAGCAGGGAGTTGGGGCTAGTAGATGTGTGGAGGTGCCTTCACCCTGAGGGTAAAGACTTCGATTTTTATTCTAATCCACACAAGTGCCATACCTGAATCGATATGCATCTGTCCCCTCGACACTTTTGAACTCAATATTGCTTTGTAAAGTAGGTAATATAACTATTTCCGACCATGCCACAGTATATATGGAGGTTAAGACTAGTGATAATGAGATATCTTCCCGACGTTGGCGTATGGACGTTTCCTATTGAAGGATAGTAAGTTCATAAAATATTTCTCACAGGAATTTAAAACCTTTTGGGATATCAACTCCAACACGGCCAGTAACTCTTCGGTGATGTGGGAGACTGGTAAGCCCTATGTGTGAGGCTTGGTTATCTCATATTCTGTGGCCCGGAAAAGACAAAAGGGAGAACAACAGGGTGTGCTCGAGGTTCGCCTGAAGGCGGCTGAGACAGTGTATTTGGATAAACACTCCAAAACTAAACTACAGCAGATCACAGCCCTTTGGGAAACTTTGAATACCACACTTACTCAAAAAGCAAAGAGGGAGCTACTACTCGCGAAGCAGAGATTATTTGAATATGGTGACAAGCCTGGCAGGTTATTCCTGAAGAAGGGCTTATGCCCGAAACGTCGAATCTCCTGTTCCTTGGATGCTGCCTGACCTGCTGCCTTTTTCCAGCAACACATTTTCAGCTCTGGCAGGTAGCTAGCATACCTTGCCAGAGAGTAAAAGGCTCCCCAAGCCATTACATCTTTAGAAAGAGTGGTGGTACCCTGACTTGTGATCGTAAAAAGATCAATGCAGCCTTTAGAAAGTTATATTTCGAATTGTATAGGTCACAGGACTGTGAGGATAGAACAAGGAAGATAGAGTCATTATTTAAAAAAATTCTTGCCCTCCCGGGCCTAACCTGGTAGAAGGTGTTGTTCTTGAATGCCCACCTAGCAACCCAGGAAATACAGGAGGCAGTGAGGCAGCTCAGAGTGACAAAGCGCCCAGACCAGATGGATTCCAGGCTGAGTTCCATAAAGAATTGATTGGGAAATTAGTCGGGCCACTTATAAATATGTATAATTATTCAGATAGTCAGGGCTGCCTCTTGTCTTCTCTGAGAGAAGCAAATATTTTCTCATTCTGAACAAGGAAAAGGCCCCAGATGACTGCTCTTCATATAGACCTATATCCTTGTTGAATGTGGATTTTAAAAATCTCTCAAAAGTGTTGTCATTAAGACGGGAGAGGGTTTTGCCATTCATTATTGAAGAAGGCCAGATGGGGTTTATAAAGGGTCGCAAATCAACGAAGAACATTAGAAGAGTCTTAAATATGGTACAAACCTGCCAGCAGGGTGCAATACCGGGATTAGTTGTCTCCCTAGAGACAGAGAAGGCATTCGCTCAGGTAGAATGGCCATATCTCGTTTATACGCTGGAACGATTTGGTGTTGAGAGGTCTTTACTTAATAGGTTACAGTATTATATGATGATCCTAAAGCAGCGGTGATCACCAACAGTTAAAGTTCACATAGCTTTCGCGTTGGCAGAGATTGTCGTCAGGAATGCCCTCTCTCACCATTATTATTTTCGCTAGTGATTGAGCCGTTGGTGGAATCTGTGTGAGCTGACCTTAATATAAAGGCTCCGAAGGTTGGATCAGGTCAGCACAAAATTACTCTCTCTGCAGTTGATGTCCTCCTTTTCTTAAATGATCCATTGACATCTGTGCCCCGCTTAATTCAAGTAATTAAATTATTTGGTACGTTCTCAGGTTATAAAATCAATTTGTGAAATCAGAGGCCATGCCGCTGGGAGTTCTTGCCAGTATATCCAATTTTCCGGATGAATCCCGTGTTGCTTTTCGGTGGTCACTGGAGTTTTTCTTTACTTAGGTATTTTCAATACTCCAGCATTTCATCAGCTATATAATGTCAATAAGAAACATTTATTGGAGAAATTATGATAGGGCCTTCAACTCTGGGAGGTTCTCCCGATATCCTGGCTAGGTAGAATAGCTTTGTTCAACAGGATTATCCTACCTCGCCTTTTATACACTATGAAAATGCTCCCCTTGATGCTGCCGAGATAGGCGCTGCGTAAGCTTTATGGTTGGCTCGGCTCCTTTATTTGGAGTCATAGACGGCCCCTTAATACATCAGAAAAGCTACAGCTTCCATAAGTAAGGAGTGGGCTGGATTTCCCAGATTTCAGAAGGTACCAATTGAGCTCTCTATTATCCAACATAGCTGATTGGTTTTCTTGTGACCCACAATAAATCTGGTTAGATATTGAGGCCTCCCTGGCAAAATATTCCCTGATCAATCTACTATTTATGGACAAGGTGAGAGTTATTACGGATCATTGTAAAAATCCTACTGTATTAAATACAATCAAAGCCTGGATGATAATGCGACAGGATGAAGGTAATTCACCCCCCCTCCAACCCCCCCCCCGCCCCCACCATACCCCTATAGAGGGACTGCTGGGATTCCAGCCATGGCTGACTGATGCTGTATTCAGAACCTGGGAGTCCAGAGGAATCTCCTGTTTGGGAGACCTGTTCAATGGGGATGTCATAATGTCCTTCAAACAGCTTCGTCAGAAATTTGGGCTGCCTAGTAAAGATATTTTTCAATATTTTCAAATAGGAGACTTTGTACAAAAGAAGACCACATTGAGAATTAATCCACATAAATCGGATAGGGAAAGGACGGTGCTTCGGCCGGTGGGTCCGCCCGTAGCCAGTACTCTCTCCCACAAACCATTTAATAAGGTATCAAAAGACATGGAACCGTTATATAAAACCTAGAGTCAAGAATTTGGGATGGAAATCTCCTTAGAGATGTGAGAGGACGTCTGGGAAATGTCTATCTGTAACAAAACTCAGGCTATCCAATTGAAGATACTTCATTGGGCTCAAATGGCACCTGAGTGACTTGCAAAGTTCAAGGCAGGAACATCTCTAATGTGTCCTACATGCAAAATAGAAGTTAGTACTCTCACGCATTGTCTGAGGACATGCCGTAAGATCCGTATGTATTCAGTCAGAGTAGTGAATGCCTTGGCAAAGATTATGGGTACTGAGATTGGGTGGGACCCAGCGCCTCTACTTTTGGGCTCCCTAAATTTCCTTTCTTCGGATGTATACGGGAGGAAATGATTGATTATCTTTTTCTTTTGTCCGGGCAAATATATTTTAGCGAATTGGATATCATAAGGTCCCCGTGGACTTCCAAATTGGCAGAGGCTAGTCATGGAATATATCCCCCTTGACTTCCTTACAAATATGGTGAACCAAAATACGGAATTATTTTGTAGAACATTGCACACCTTTTTGAACTACATTGACACAGATATATCAGCCATATTGTTCAGGGCCTTTGCTTAGCCATGGGGATGGTTCTGGCTGGATCGGGGGTTCCTGGGAGGAGGAATCCTGCATCAATACGGGTTCTGTTATGACATAATATAATTTTAAAAACATATGTATCTAGTTATTTATTTACTTATTTATTTTCTTTTCTCCTTTTGTTTAGTTGTAGTAATGTAGGATATCCTATTTTATGGTTTGTTAATTTGGAGAATCGATTGGTAGTTTGTTTTTAAATTCTATATTGGGTTGCTATTATCTTGTAAAGCAGAATACACTAGTTCGTACTATTTTTGAAATTTTGTAAAAAAAATTCAAAAATCTTCTTTTCATTAAAAACAAACAGGGTGTCACGTTCGCAATTTTCTCGTCTTCTGGTACCTTCCCTCATTCCAATGATTTGTGAAATATCACCATTAATGTCTCCATCCAGCTTATTTACCCATTTAGTTTTTCGAGCAATTTCTCCTAATCAGCTCTGCCTCCTCACTCTCTTGAATTTTTCAGATATTATTCATGTCTTCCGCCGTGAAATCTGACGTGAAATAATTATTCAGTTACTCATCTATTATTTGTTCCACACTACTATCATTCCAGCGTCATTTTCCAGTGCCCCAATTTCTGCGTCTCGTTTTTGCCCTAAATATATCTAAAGAGACTCTTTTAGTCATCATTTCTATCACTGGATAGCTTAACTTCATATTTAATCATCCCCCTCCTTATTTCTTATTTTGTTGCCCTCTGTTCCTCTTTGTAAGCTTCCCAATCCTATGGTTTTCCAGTGCCATATACCATGTTATCTGCTTTCTCTTTTTCTTTTACCCGATTCCCCAGTCATACGTGGATGCCTCATCCTCCCTGTGCAATGCATCTATTACCTCGGGATGAATCTCTGCTGTGACTCCTAAATTGCTTCGAGAAACTCCCGCCATTACTGTTCCACTGTCTTTCCATGTCTGTGTCGGTGCCTTTGTACAGCTGTAATATTAATTCCAATTCTACTTTCTACCTCTCAAATTGAAGTTTAGGTTCAATCATATTAGGATCACTGCCTCCAAAGGGTTCCTTCACCTTAAGCTTCCTTCTCCATTCTGCCTCATTGCTCAACTCTAAATCCGGTATTACCCGTTCCCTTGTTGCCTGCACCATAAGCTGCTCCAAAAAGCCATCTCGTAGACATTCCACAAATTCCTTAATTTGCAAACCATTACCAGTCTGATTTTCCCAATCCACCAGCATATTGAAATCCCCCCACTCACTGTAACTTTGCCTTTCCTATATATGTATTTTCTATCTCCTGGTCTATCATGCGCCCCAACCCCTGACTATGATTCAAAGGCCAGTACATTACTCCAACTATGGTTTTACACCTTTGTCGTTCCTCAATTCTACCCACACACATTCCACACCATCTGACCCTACTTTGAGTAATGGGAACTGAGTGATGGGACTGCAAAACACTTTAACTTTGTCTCAAATGTATAGTTTAGACATGGAGTAAAAATATGTCATTTTAAATTACTTTGAAATATCACCACAGTGCGTTTCTTTGACCAAATAGTCTGTCTGTATTAGGGAAGACTACAAACTGTTTAAACTGTTACAGAAGGAAGATATGAAGAGGACACGACTAGATAAAGAGATATAGGTTGGAACAAGTGAACAGGCAAGTAATGGTGCATGGAACATAGTAGGAAAAATGTGTGTGTGCTCAACGATATTGGCGGGTTGAATGGAAACGTAGTGTATTATTTCAGTGGAGAAATTGGCTTTAGGCACTGGATAACCGGGCACCTGGGTTACAAAATAAAACCTTTACGGGTTCATCAAATTTTTAGGGAGGTAAGATAAATGTTGAAACTTTCTGAAACAGAATACATTTAAAAGTAGGGGCGCTTTTCTACAGATCTGCAAGGTAGGTGTAACCACATCGAGAGAGCGATGGCCACAATGATACGAAATGCTATCCATAGAAGATTCACTCAGCTGACTCCTTGGATTTATTTATGGAGGAAATTTGGGTGGCACGGTGGCACAGTGGTTAGCACTGCTGCCTCACAGCGCTAGGGACCTGGGTTCAATTCCCGCCTCAGGCGACTGACTGTGTGGAGTTTGCACATTCTCCCCGTGTCTGCGTGGGTTTCCTCCGGGTGCTCCGGTTTCCTCCCACAGTGCAAAGATGTGCGGGTCAGGTGAATTGGCCATGCTAAATTGCCTGTAGTGTTAGGTAAGGGGTATATGTAGGGGTATGGGTGGGTTGCGCTTCGGCGGGTCGGTGTGGACTTGTTGGGCCGAAGGGCCTGTTTCCACACTGTAAGTAATCTAAAATCTTGAATTGACTGGACCTGGATCTTCTGGGCTTTAGGCGAACAACATGTGATCTTGTTTAACCCCAGAATATTCCAAGTAGTCTTTCAAGCTGAATTCTGAAACAATATTTCAGCTTGTGTGAGAGATTCCTATGAGTGGATGGATTATAAAACTGAAGAATGTCTCTGTTAAGAAGATGGTGATTTGGTATAATCATCTCAAAGTATTGTGTCTTTGTGGAATTCTCTTCCCAGAGAGTGATGGAGGATAAGACATTGAATATTCCTAAGGCAGAGGCAGGCAGATTCTTGACTAAGAATGACGCACTAACGTTGTAAGGGCAAAGGAGGAATGTGTGATTGAGGTCACAATCAGATCATCCACGACCTTATCGCATGACAGAGCTGTTTTGATCCCTTACTCCTGATGCTAGTTTCTACATTTCTGTTGTCTGAAAAAAATGACACGATTGTCATGAACATGAAGACTTTCCCTTTCAGATTATTGGGCACAGCTTTCCATATGTGACTTTTAAACGGCACTCAAAAGCACTCAGGAAAGATTCATGACGTTGTAGAGAGGTCAGGAGCATAGGACAAAGGGAAAGACACGCTTGATACTGCTTTAGAAATCAGATTGGGTCGAATGGACAACTTCAATGCAGCAGATTCTTTTCAGTTGTTCTTGTGAGGTGCGTTTCATTATCAAGACCAGCATTCCGTTGCCTGTGTTTAATTTCTATTCAGAATATGGTGATAGACCCCAGGGGTTCTTGTGGTGCAGGAACACTAACAGGTATTTTACAAAGAGAGAAACGGGGTTCTTAACAAGTTGATAGTGAAGTGAGAATGATATAGCTTCAAATCCTGTGTGCCCTTGGAAATTGTATTCCTCACTATTTGATGCTCACAAGCTATGGAAATAATGAGACCAGATTCTCTGTTTCGAACAATTAAAGTAATAGACTCATATAGCATAAAAACAGGCCTTTCAGCCCAATACATCTACGCCAGCCAGAAAACGCCAAACTACATTATTCCCAGTTTCCTGAAGGTCTATGGCCTACTATTCCCTGGCATTTTGCGTTTAAATGCTGCGTTACCTTGTGTCTGTGACCTGAGCTTTTGTTCTTTCAATACATGCACGAAATGGTTTCACAGAAAATGATCACACAACTTTAACGACAGAGACAAACTCATCAGATCAATAAGATGTCCTCTTTGTTTAATAATTATTAGAAAATCGAATTGTCTTTTTAGTTCATTTGGGATTTAATGGAGCTAGACCAGCATTAATTGCCCTTGAGACGTTTCAGTCCAGTTGGTGTTGGTCCATCCAAGTGGCTGTTGAGAGGGAGTAGAAGCAGTATATCTTATGTGCTGGTTTAGCTGGGAGTAAATATTACTGGTGGTGGATGGACTGTTACACAAGCCGCCATGCTGTGATGAATAGCTCGCAGGAAAACGAACTGCTTGCAAATGCGAATATGTAAGAAGGAATTTATTATTCTGCAGAGAAATAACAACCTTACACGAGAAGTCTATACAATAACGAAGCGACGTTTGTTTCTATGTTAATGGTGTCCTTAAAATAATGGTATCAAACAGCTGAAATAATGCTGATGCTGTCGTTGGCCGATTTTTCTACAGAGCATTTGAATTAACATAGATGTTTTAAGAGATGTCTGGGCTGTCCTAGGCTGAGTAAGTGCTGATACTCCATGGGATGATGCTGGTTTGTGATCTCGTCATTTACTGATCACAGTTCGATGGAACAAACCAACAAGTCCATATGGCTGCTGCTTCAGAATATATCAGAGCTTTCATGTCTGCCACCACATGAAATCATGTATTAAAGACAAGGCCCATCAAGTATGCACCATCCAATGATGATACAAGTGCTTTATAAAGTTTGTGAGGTTTCCTTCCTTATCCACCCTCTCAAGCAGTGCATTCTAGACACAAACCATCGTCTGCGTTCAAAGCAGATTCCACAAATCCTCTCTTAATGTCTTGTCTTTCATTTTAAATGTGCTCGCCCTTGTTTTTGATCCTTTGACTCAGGGGAACAGCTGCTATCTGTTCACTCTGCTCATTCCTCTCATGCTCTTATACACCTCTGTCAGGTTCACTTTTCTCCCACAGTGCACACAGGTTCAGTAGATTGACCATGCTAAATTACCCATCCTGTGCAGCTAGGAGCGTTAGCTATGGAAGACACAGGGACAGAGTAGGAGTCGTGTTAGCCATGGGAAATGCAGGAATGGGGTACGAGGTGGGTTTGGGCGCAATGCTCTGCAGAGGGTCAGTGTGGACTCGATGGGCCAATGTCCCATACAATAACAAAAATGAAGGTTAAATTAAACAACGAAAGATACGGGGGTTCTGAACCAAAAGGAAACAGAGTGCTGGGGAAACGGGATAGATTTGGCAACCTCTGTCGAGGGAAAAACGAAATTAGCATTTGAGTCCACTCACCATGCATCAGACATGGAAGCAGCTGGGAAATAGTGTAATATATGTTGGTGGATTGAGTTGAATATATGGAGAAATAGAGACATAGAAAAATAAACAAAGGAACTCTGGATAATCAGCTGGTATGGAAATAAATTGGGAGATCATTTTAACTTATTGTTCACCTTTTCCCATATTCCTGAGTATCATGCCCATGTAGGTATATATCCAAGTCCCTCTTTAAAGGGGGTTCTGTCCCCTCTATCTCTCCATCCTGGGTGTGGTCATCTTCTTTTCATCATCATGGGACATGGGTGTTGTTGGCTGGGCCAGCATTTATTTCTCTTTCCGAGTTGATTTGAGAAAGTGCTGGGGAACTGCACCTCTGAACCACTGCACATCGACGTGCTGTAGACTGGCCGTGCTCAGGTCTGTCTGGTTTCACTTCTTTGAGACCTTGTAGTGTATAACTGAATATCAGACGTGGCCATTGCAAAGGGCATTTGAGAGTCTACCGCTACTGACGGTCTGGAATCACATGTAGACCAGACCAGTGAAATTCCATTCCCAGAAGGACATTAGTGAGCCAAATGTTCTTAGTTTTGACAGCCATCAATCTTTCATTAGATTGTTAATTCCAAATATTTTATTGAATTCAAATTCCACCATCTGCTGTGGCGGGATTGAAGTCTGGGTTTGGGTCATTATCCGGGAAAGGTATACCATTGGGAAATATTTGTGGAGATCTCAGAATTTATAGTCTAGAGAAAATACCGCTTGACCATCACCTCCCCAACATCTCCACCATCAGTAGCGGTGTTGTTGTTATCATGACTGAGGTACAGAATATTGTGCAGTTACGTTGTCAACTATTTCCATGGAGAGCAGAATTATTCATATCTCAGGGACTGCACTGAAATGTAACAGTTTATCAGCCAGGAATTGAAACAGAGGAGAGGTAGGCATTTTCAATACTGAGTGGGCGTGCCATATATACAAGTATTGCCTTGCTCCTGACATTGGAAAGTCAGTGTAAATTCTCTGGATGGCTTTCTTGGATTTGTATTCTTAGCTGCTGCATTCATTCAGGAAGACCAGAGGGCCTGGTGTTCCTGCTCTGTGCAAGGTATGGGGATAGGTTTTACAGTGTATCTGGGTCTTCAGAGACTGCATAGGGAGGAGCAGGGCACTGCACTGTCCTTACTGGGATTTCCACAAATATTTCCCAATGGTATTCCTTCCCCAGGGACAAAGAATGAAGCCAGTTTATTTCAACAATGAGGAGGTCACAGAGTTGTGCAGTCTCACACCAGGGAGAGGACTGTATTCAAAATTGTCCATCAACCATTTTGATTCTGAAACTTGACAGACATATCCATTATGCCAGAGTCCCATCTTCTCACGTATTCACGAGGCGACAGAGACATCACTGTTCAGTGAGGTTCTGTCCAAATAGAGGAAACAACAGAAAATATGTTTATAAATATTAGAGAACAGGGTGACTGACAAAAGTGAGGAAGTTATGAAATTTAGAATTAGTAAAGTCGAAGTACTGGAAAAACGTATCGTGTTGAAGGTTGGTAAGCTGCTGGACCAGATGTGTGATGAATTTAGAGGGCTACAGAGATAGGGTTGGAGAATTGAGCTTGCTGGATAACTCTTTTCAGAGCTGGTGCAGACACGATAGATCAGTGGCCTCCTTATCTCCAGCCATTTCCTTAATTATAAGAGGGAGGTCTAAACTCTATAGATTCTGTAAAGGATCCTTCGGACTGGAAAGCAGCTATTATGATCATACATACTTGCAATCGGATGGAGGGTGAAAACAGAAAACCAACTGGGGGATAAGTTCATGTCAGTTGTGAGGCAACTATGAGCATTTTTTGTAATTAGTCATAAATAGATCATTGGACAACAATAATATAATTTAGCAGAGTCAACCTATATTACCGACAGTAAAACTATCTTTTATGGATGATGTTAGTTGTGACATCGACGAATGAGAACGGTGTATTTAAATTTTCAGGAGAAGGTTGACACGGTTGCACACAGGTGAGCCAAGAAAGTTACAGTCCTTGGGTAAGGGGGGATGTCATGCAAAAATTGAGAATTGGATGATGGAGAGAACACAGAGATTTTAAACAGAAGGCCACGATTGATTGGGTATAACTTGTATCACTTGTATCAGTGCTTGGAACACAGCTATTTGTAACGCAGAGAAACGATTTGAATGTGAACCACATATACAGTCTTTTTTTTATGTTGGATTTATTAGAAGGTGAGAGTTAGGGAAGTGCTTTTGGCAAAAAGGACCGGAATGCACTTGGTCGTAGGTCACGAACAGAATTAATGCAGGGTATCCATTAATCAGGAAGGAAATGAAATGCCAGCCTTCAAAGCAAATTGAATCATGTGTAGGAGTAAAGACACCTTCCTGCAGTTGTGGAGTGTTGTTAAGACAGTATTTGGGCTATTGTGGACAGACTTTCTTTCTTATGTAAATCAATGACCTCCGTATCACCGAAATAGTGGAAAGGAGTTTTATCAGAATAATCACTGGGATGATGGTACCATGAGGGGAGTGAGAAGGAAATGGATGTTGATTTGTAGCACGGTGAGAGAATAAGAGTTGACATCATTGGAACTTGAATATCATGGGCGAACATACATTATTTCAATTGAAAGACATTGGTGGCACGAGAAATTGCATTTTCCCCATGATACATGCTTCTTGGTAGTTTATGTAGCTCTGCGCAGCTCCCGTGTTGATTAAGAGAGAGCTTCAGGCTCTTACTGCCTCAATGTGCAGTTGGTGTGTGACCCTGCGCTGAGTGTCGCATTGTTCACAAACCTGTCAGCAGCTACAATTCCTTACTTCTGAAAGAGTTAGCCATTCCCAACTTCCCTCCATCGAGAACACCAATCTATCTTCTCGGAGATGGAAGATGCCATCTTGAGTCTTCACATGAAACATTTGTCTTCCTTCTTCACCGTCAAAATACCACATTAATGTACCAATTGTGTAGCATTAGCAATGAAGCCAGAAGGAACACCATGGAGCAGTCTATCCTTGCAGTCTCTACTTCATTGGTTTGTCATGTTGGGGCATCAATAACATCCTCCTATTTCTGTACAAGGGACTTGGGGGGCTGATTGGGCAATCCTTGGTTCCTTTTTATCAGTTCAGTGTGTTAAACTGGGCTCCTTAACTTTCTGTGTAATAGGCAGGAGGAAATGAATGGGCTATCCCTACTCTTATCCAATAGTTTTGATGGGCTGAATGACCTCCTCACATTCCTGTGAAGGGAGCTTCAGGTGCTGAATAAGCTCCTTCTTTTATTATGGCAATGCACAGTGTCAAGCAGTACTGTTACATGAATGTTACCGACACTCTAACAGCACAAGCCTGAATGCTGCCTGGGTCTTGCTGCACATGGACACAGACTGCTACAGGAGCTGAGGGAGGGCACATTATTCTGAAAATTGTGTAATATTCATTGACCTTCCCCACTTCTGAGGTTATGATGGGGGTGAGGGGGGAGGGGAAGATATTGAGGAGCAACTGAAGATGCTTATGCTGTGGATCTCCCGCAGAGATGTTCCAGAACTGAGTTGGTGGATGTCGAAGAACTACAGCCAACTTCGTTGTGCTGAATTACTCTAACCATTGGGGTGATTCCTCCTAATCTCCATAAAGTTCCATTTTCTTCAGGTTCCTTGATACCATCAGCAGTCAAATACTGCCTTGTTATCAGGGCCAGTCACTCTTACCTGGTGTTCGCATATTTTGGTGATGTCAAAAGGTCATGCTCTATGTGTGCAGTAAGTGTCCTTCTCGCAGAGGGGAGTGACCATCGGGACCTCTCTCTCCCAGAGAGGTAGGGGAGAGAGATCACTGAAATAGTTGGAAGACAGAGATGGATGGATGTTTGACACGTCAGGGACTGTGATAGTTGGGGCCTAGAGCAGATCAGCTATGATCCTATTGAAGCAAAAGGCAGGCTGTAGATGCTGAATGACCTACTCCTGCTTCTAATGTTCTTGCATTCTGTTATTGGAAGGTTCATCATTGTTATTTTCCTGGAAGTTCTGTGAAGGATTGTTGCAGTCAAAGGATTTTGTGAGCAATATCTGGGTACAGTATGGGGGCTATAATCACTGTGAATCTGGGTAAACAGCATGACAAATAAATGGAGACATGGAAGTTCTGTAAAGAGAGGAGGAGGGGACTGTTTCACAGTAACAACAACTCTTTTTCCCAAGAACGTTTTCCAATCCACACCAAATCATGCTTGACTGTATTCAGGGGCTGAATGGTCTCGTCTATTTCTGTGCACCAGGTAGTAAGAGCAAGTGGACTCCAACTGTTCCTGTGTAGCAGATTGAGTGGCTGAATGGAATGGGGCGACGTAGGTCTGAGGAACAGGAGTTGTTCCCTGCCCCACCAGGCACTATGTTTATGGTTGATCAGATTGTCGTCTCAGCCCCACATACTTTTCTGCAGTTTATTATCTTTGAGTCACTTTCCGATCAAATATTTAACTGTCACACCTTTGAATAAGTGTAAACACACAGATATCACAAACCTATGGGGCAGAAAATTCCCACTTTGAGAATTTCTCCTTATCCCTGTTCCTACCGAGGTTAGAGAGTCATTGTTTATTTTTATAGTCCCACTCCTCGAGAAGTCACAACAAATTATCAGTGTAACTAAGTGTGTAATTTGGTAACTGATACCCGTCTCAGATTGAGTCAGGTTCAATGTTCGGATCAAGTCAGACACGTTTCTTAAATTTGTAATAATAACTAATCTAAAACCCAAGGAAAGTTACTCGAATTACAGTGGATACATGAATGGTATACAGTTTGGTCATTGACAATATACACATCAACGTTTATTTTTCTGTAAATCTGAGACTCAGAAACATGCACACAAAGACACACACAGACACACACAGACAGATACACACACACACAGGAAAACAAACTGAAAAAATGAAACTCTGCAGTACATTAGTTTGAAGAGGTTTTGTCCAAATAACAGTTAATTTCATGACAAAAGCAAAAATAAAAATGTTTCAATTGTTATTCTGCCTCTGAATTATTCTGCCTCACAGAAGCTGCTAGCACTAAGGTTTCTTCCTGGAACAATTGGATTTCGTTGAATTCCCTTTGCTGCAGGCAGTGGAGAGATTCCAATGAATCCTCAACATGAACCCTCAAAGAGTGCTAATGATGGCTGATCGGTTTTAAGCTCGCATATGTTGCTGTAGAGAAGTGCACGTAGAGATAGAGAAAAAACCGTTTGCTTCTACGACAAGTTACATTTTCTCCCTGCCTGATCTGAAACATGCAATAATGTGACTCGAACACCATATATAAGGTTTGGTTGAACATTCCCCTGATTGCATGACTCCATCCCTGTTATATGCTCCATTTTGGAATGATTTGTAATTTATAATTTGAAGGTATATTTAGATGTGTCTGCATTATTTTTGTACAATAAATTCATGTCTTCATAGTACCTTTGTTAAAATGAATATGTTGTTTTCTAAAACTGAATGCTTAGTTTTATTCTCTCATCCATTAGCTACGCCCCAATAAACTCTCCTCAGGGGCTTATATCGTTCAATATGAACATCTCTCATTCTCAGGCTTGAAGTGCTCTGATCTTGTAGAGGCCATGAGGGCATGGATACAGGGAACAGCCAAGGTTATTTTCCAAGGCTGGAGAATTCCAAACCATAGGGTCATGATTTAAGGTGAGAGGGGAAAGATTAAGAAGATACGTGAAGGGTAACTTTTTTACGCAGAGGGTAGTGCGTGCATGGAGCGAGCTGGCAGCGACAGTGGTGGAGCTAACTGATCTCCACTCCAATCAATCCCCTCATCCAGTTCATTGGTACAGACTGTAAGTAGTTGATAATTTCACACTGATCCCTGAGGCATTCCGCCAAGTTACAACTTTTCAACCTGAAAATGAACATTTATCCCAAATGTTTATTCCCTGATAGTTAACCGGGGTTCCCCTGTTGTTGGTCAAGCTGGGAAGGTTGGATGGCCTCATCCTATGCTGTGCAATATGCTTAGTGGGCTGAATGACATAAATCTATTCCTGCATAAATCCTTAGAGGACAGAATGGTCTCCTCTTGTCTCATTATAACGATGCTGACTGGCTGAATGAGATCTTCCTTTACCTCTGTATCATTACTGAATGCTCGAGAGAACAACACATGGGTTAGGTACAGCAGCTGGCCATTCAGCCCTTCACACCTGCTGCACAATTCAGAATGTACATTATTGATGTGATTGTAACTTAACATACCTTTCCTGTCTGCTTCCAAGATTAACCCACCCAGACGAGTTCGGATATCCTACGTTGACCCCTGATTAATGCCCCTAACATACACATCCGTGAGCACTATGGACAATTTAACATTTCCAATTCACATATCATCCACATTGTTGGACTGTGGGTGGAAACCTGAACACCCGGTGGATACCCACTTAGACACGGCGAAAATGTGAAACTCCAGACAGACTGTCGCCCGAGGGCGGAATCGAGCCTGGGGGCCTGGCACTGTGAGGCACGAGTGCGAACCACTGAGTTTTATGATTAGGTTCATACAATACCTCCCTTTGCTGACCTCCCCACACCACTGCACAGTTTTTAACTATCTGAGAAGATAACAAATCCTTTGCTGTGAACCTCTCAAATTGTACAGCCATTTGATTTTTGAAATAATATCTTTGTACGCACCGAGTAGCTTTGTCCGATACTAAGCAATGTTGTTCCTGCGTCATTACCAACACTACTGGGCCTTTTTCTAGTCTTTTCAACACCTTCTCACATTTTACTAAGCATTGCAAGTCACAGAATGAGTAATCAATTCACCTAATCTTCTGACAACATGGTTCACTCAGAGGTGAGCTTTTCCATTCTAACAGGCCCAAGTATATTAGCAACCCTCCATCTACCAGCATTGTGTGTGTGTGTGTGTGTGTGTGTGGGGGTGGGGTGATGATCATGCTGTCAATTTGGATGGTGCTGTGAGCTGCTGCCCTCTCTCCCACCCAGACTGAATCTTCGAAGGTTATCACCTTCTGCCACTGTCATTGCTGTAGAGTGTGGAGGCCAGCTGAGGGAGAGATTGTGTCATTTTAAACGCTACAGAGACTGTCAGACCTGCACCCACGTATAGATACCCACAGAATCAAAAACAGACACACAGGTAAAGGGGGTGGGGGGGAATGGATATCTGGCACTCCACCACCCAGCTTCACTCTTTGTATCCTATTCCGAGCTGTTTGTCCTGGAATAGGAGACTGGGAAGGATGGAGTGAGGGTGAGAGTGGGTGACCCTGCTGTTGGTACTGATGTAGATGAAGGAGGAGAGGGGAGATGGTGACATGTCCAGAGGGAGTCAGTCGACAGTGTTCTAACCATGCAGTGCTATTAGTGAGGGAGATATAGTAGGGGGGAAAGCGAAAGAGGGGGAAGGTGCTGCATGCTGGGTGGTGAGCTCAGACGATGTTCGCTGTGTTTAGTGGTGTAGCCCCCTCTGGGAAGAGAATGGTCACCCTCTGGACTAACCCATCCACCAGGACCTCCGTGCCCCTGTCAACAAACCGTGGTGTAATTGGCCCTTATTTGCCATGCTCAGGGTAAACTGTGCAGGGGAGCTCCTAATGGCGAAAGCTCAACCATGTGCCATTGGCCTTTAAAAATTGTCACCAGTGCCAGGGATCACAGAATGCCAAGGAGCATGTGGATGAGGGTGATTACCTCCAAGCTTGATGGGTGATCAAATTGGGCTGGTATTGAATGAGAGGGATACCATGGGGGTGGGGTGGGTAATTAATGAGTTGATGCCGATAAGATAGCACCAGGAAAATAGCTCAGCCTCATGCAGACAATCCCTTTGTCACATTCAATGAAAATGCACTGAGACAAATTATTTTTCGATTCAACCCGATGTTTCGAAGACTCTGCAGACCCCAATCCCAGTAACAAAGCTGCAGCTGCTTGACCAATGCTCTTCATCACAGAGAAGGAGTTAAACGTCACCTTAACCTTGGGAAATAAGGCAGTGATTGGGGTATCAGTGGGGGAGCACTTTATGTAAATCATCATAATTCTATTAGTTTTAAAATAGAACATAGAACATAGAACATAGAACGTAGAAAAATACAGCGCAGTACAGGCCCTTCAGCCCTCGATGTTGCGCCGATCCAAGCCCACCTAACCTACACGTGCCCACTTTCCTCCATATGCCTATCCAATGCCCGTTTAAATGCCCATAAAGAGGGAGAGTCCACTATTGTTACTGATAGGGCATCCTATGAACTCACGACTCGCTGAGTAAAGAATCTACCCCTAACATCTGTCGTATACCTACCACCCCTTAATTTAAAGCTATGCCCCCTCGTAATATCTGACTCCATTAGCGGAAAAAGGTTCTCATGGTCAACCCGATCTAAACCCCTAATCATCTTGTACACCTCTATCAAGCCACCCCTAAACCTTCTTTTCTCCAATGAAAACAGCCCCAAGTGCCTCAGCCTTTCCTCATACGATCTTCCTACCATACCAGGCAACATCCTGGTAAACCTCCTCTGCACCCGTTCCAGTGCCTCCACATCCTTCCTATAGTATGGCGACCAAAACTGCACACAATACTCCAGATGCGGCCGCACCAAAGTCCTATACAACTGCAACATGACCTCAGGAGTCCAGAACTCAATTCCTCTACCAATAAAAGCCAGTACTCCATATGCTTTCTTAACAGCACTATTTACCTGGGTGGCAACTTTCAGAGATCTGTGTACATGGACACCAAGATCCTTCTGCACATCCACACTACCAAGTATCCGACCATTAGCCCAGTACTCCATCTTCTTGTTTCTCTTACCAAAGTGAATCACTTCAACTTACCTATATTGAACTTCATTTGCCACCTTGCTGCCCAGCTCTGCAGCTTATCTATATCCCGCTGTAACCTGCCACATCCTTCCTCACTGTCAACAAATCCACCGACTTTCGTATCATCCGCAAACTTGCTCACCCAACCTTCTAGCCCATCCTCCAGGTCATTTATAAAAAATGACTAACAGCAATGATCCCAAAACAGATCCTTGCGGAACACCACTGGTAACTGCACTCCAAGATGAACCTTTACCATCAAATCCTACCCTCTGTCTTCTTCCAGCCAGCCAATTCCTAATCCAAACCTCTAACTCCCCCTCAATGCCATACCTCCATATTTTTTCCAGTAGCCTACCATGGGAAACCTTATCAAACGCCTTACTAAAATCCAGAAACTCTACATCTACCGCTTTACCCTCGTCCACCTCCTTAGTCACCTTCTCAAAGAATTCAATAAGGTTTGTGAGGCACGACCTGCTCTTCACAAAACCATGCTGACTATCCTTGATCACATTATTCCTATCCAGATATTCATAAATCCTATCCCTTACAATTCTCTCTTAGACTTTGCCCACAACAGAGGTAAGACTCACCGGCCTATAGTTACTAGGGTTATCCCTAATCCCCTTCTTGAACAAGGGAACCACATTTGCTACTCTCTTCTTGAACAAGGGAACCACATTTGCTATAGAGATTGAAAAGGATGAACCAGGTCTAAAACTTAAAGTTAAAAATTGTTGAAAACCAATTTTGATGATATTAACTAAGAACATTCCAAATTCGATTGGGACATATATTCTCAGAAGAGGGGGTCAGTTGGGAAGTGGGAAGCCTTCAAAAGTGAGATGTCAGCAGTACAGAGACCCAGTTAGGGTGAAGGGTAACGCTGGTACGTGTAAGGAATGCTGGAGGATTGGAGAATTTGAGGTTCTGTTCACGGATAAAAGGGAAGCATATGTCAGGTATCGACCGCAGGAATTGAGGGTTTTTTTCTTAATTCATTCACGAGATGAGGGCGTCCCTGGCTAGGCAAGCATCTATTATCCATCCCTAATTGCCCAGAGGGCAGTCAGCAGTCAACCACATTGCTGTGAATCTGGAGTCACTTGTAGGCCACACCACGTAAGAATGTCAATTTGTTTCCTTAAAACGTGTCAGTGAACAAGATGGATTTTTTTTCTGACAACCGAAATGGTCATTATTAGCCTCTTAATTCCTGATTTAAAGTGAATCACGAGCAGAGTCTGAAGGCAACAAGAGTATAGTTAAGAGGGAAATTGGGAGCATAAAAAGGGGACATGTGATAGCTTTGGCAAATAGAGTTAAGGAGAATCCAAAGGAATTCTACAAATACGTCAAGGACAAAAGAGTAACTGTGGAGAGAATAGGACATCCTTAAAGATCAGCAAGGCTGCCCATGTGCAGAACGACAGAAAATGGGGGAGGTACTGAACAAATATTATATATCGGTATTTACTGTGCAGGAGGATATGGAAGCTAGAGAACTTGGGAAATAAGTAGTGACATCTTGGAAAGTGTCTGTATTACAGAGGAGCTGCTGGAGGTCTTAAAACATACTTAGGTAGGAAAATGTCCTGGTATTTATTAGATGTATGCTCGAACTCTGTGGGAAGCTACGGAACTGATTGCTGGGTCCCTTGCTATTATTAATAGCCACAGGTAAAGTGCCGGAAGACTGGAGGTTGGCTAACGTGGTCCCACTATTTAAAGGATTTCAGATGGGTAAGAAGGAAAAGCCAGTGAGCCGGATGTCAGTGGTGAGTAAGTTGTTGGAAGGGATTATGAGGCACAGGATTTTCATGCATTTTGAAATATAACACCGGATTAGGGATAGTCAATATGGCATTGTGCAAGCATTGTGTCACTGACTTGACTGAGATTTTTTTGAAGAAGCGACTAAGAAGATTAATTGAGATACAGTGATGTACCTTGTCGATATGGACATCAGTAAGGCGTTGAACAACATTGTGCATGGCCATCTGTTTAACAATGTTGGTTCATATGAAATACATGGAGAACTAGCCATTTGAATATAAAAATGGCTCAAAGGTCGGAGACAGAAGGTGGTGGTAGAGAGTTGCAATATCCAGGCAAAGGTTTGCAATGCTCCCCCTGCTATGCGGGTAGTCCAGTTTATGGAGTAATCCTCTCGCATGACCTGCACAGCTCTCCATCTTAGCCGTTACCTTACCCAAGTTTATAGTTTCTGGACTGGCTCTGTGAAGCAGATTCAGAATTAGAGACAATGGACCATTCTAGCGGATCTGTCTATGTCTCTATTCAATGTTTGCTTTCTTAGGATTGGACACACAATTGTCTCCCTTATCCCATTAGTTCAACCCCCCCCCCATCTTCTTATTCTTATTTTCGGAAAAGTATCAGTTAATAAATTGTTTGTTTTTTTCTGTATCTTTCCCTTGCTTTAGTTTCTGACTCCCTCGTACATCGAGCGCTGGCATTGTGAAGCGCAGAAACATTGAAATGGAATGTGTCAGGCTGTTGTTCCCTTCCCGCTGTGTCCCACGTGGTGCTCCGTGGACAGGGGTGTTCCTGCAGCTCTGACTCTCATGTTTGAAACTTGGTATGCGCCTGCCCATGGAACGTCTCTGTTTGTCTCTCTCAGTTGATTGTGCAATCAGTAACACGAGGAAAATCCTGGAGTATAATTGTAAAGGAACAGGCATTTAATTTGTAGCTGAGGGGCTTCTGACTGTCTTCTGTTACTGAAACGTTATTGGAACTGCTGGGGATGGTTTGCTGGAGATTGTGCTGTGAGTTGCCTCAGACATTCAGGAAGACCTGAGGATTTGGTGACCCAACTCGGGATGGAGCATGGGGACTGTAGTTACAGCATCTGGCTCTGTAACATGAACAACAAATGGAGCAGAGGCTGCAGAGAGGGGAAGCTCTGAAACCACGGAATGAGTTTGTGTGGGGTAAGGGATCTGTTGTCTCTGTCTGTGTTTTCGCCTGGACAAGCACACCCTGGACAAACGTGCCCTCTCACTCTCCCCGTTACATACATTGATGAACACTCTCCCTATCTGCTCCACACACATACTTACACTCCCCCCTCACATTCCACACACACACTCCACTCTATCACACACGCAAGCACACACAGCCTCTCTCTCTCCCTCTCGCATTCAATTCAGACTCCACCTCACTCTCTCCCACATACACACAATGTCTCTCCCTCTCTCTCCCCTTCACACAGACTCGCCCCCTCTCTCACACATATGCCCACACACACACACACATGTACGCACATATAAATCTGCGGGGTGAATTTGCATTTGCCAATTTATATTTGCAGATGCATTTTATTTTGTTCCAAAAATATACAATTTGTAGACAGTCAGTCAATGTGATATTTTACAAATTCTACTTTACAAATAATACCAGTCTGACTCCAGATGAAGACACAGACAGTGTTTAATCAAGGTCTCGCGCTTAGACTACATTGTCTGACCGCAAGCGTTACTTCATTTACCTGAAGGCATCTCCAGGTAATGACTTGAAATAAATTCCGCGACTTGCATATTAATCAATCAAACTTACACATCTATTCTAAGTGTTCAAGTATTTAAGAGCCATCTTAGGTGTGTGCAATTCTTGCGCAGAAGTTGTACAATCCTTTGATCTTTCCTGATAACTTCTGTGTTTAAGGTCTTCCTTGCCCTTACACCTGATGAAGTAACCGCGCAATGAAACCTTGTGTTTACAAATAAAGCCATAGGGCTCTAACTTGGTTTCGTTTGATTTTTGACTTTGTCCAACCCAATCCAAAACCAGCGGCTCTACATCATGGCTTTTACTGGTTCGATAATTCTCCCAACTAGGAAGTAAATTGTTCCTAACCCCATGTGTTCTTGCTTGCATATTAATCTTTTGTGACGCACATTATGCACTGATGTCTGGAAGTCCAGATATAATACATCTATTTGATCCCCATTATCCAACTAGCTTGTTCCGTTTTATTTAAAGAAAGTTAGTCAAATCATTCAGACATGATTTATCCTTCGTAAAACTATGTTGACTGTGCTGGATTGTGGTTTGACTTTGGAAATCTCCTGTTATTAATTCCTTCATAACGGATTCTAATAACTTGTCTTCAATCCCAAAAGATTTCTCACTACTTTTCAATCCACAGTAAAGCTGGTTATTCGAAGTCCTTCCCTTTCTATAACCTCATGTTCCCTTTCACAATTCCTGTGTAACAGGCACAAGGCTGTAAAAAATCTGCTCCAATTGCTGCGTAAGTGTCTTGATTGGCTGATTGGACTCATTCTGTTCCTGCTTTATACACTGGCTGGGCTGAATGTCCTCCTGGTGTTCCTACATTGTAGTCTCAATGGACTTGCATGTCCTGCTCCTGTTCCTGTCCAAGCTGCTCAAGATATCAATGTCCACCTCCTGTCGCTCAATGACAGGTTTGAGAACTTATGGAATTTCCTTGCTCAAATGTCATTTTTAAGGGCTGAACTATGTAGGCAAGTTGTGTTGCCCACACTGGGTAGCTCGGTGGTTAACACTGCTGTCTCACTGCACCAGAGATCCTCATTCAATTTCAGTCTCCAGTTTCCTCCCACAGTCCAAAGATGTTAGGTAAGATGAATTGGCCAAGCTAAATTACCCATAATGTTTGGGGATTTGAAGGCCAAGTGCATGAGTCATGGAAAATGCCAGGTTACAAGATTGGGTGGGGTGGGTGGTGGGGTTAGATTGGGTGGTCTTTGGAGGATCAGTGTGGAGTCGATGGGTAAAATGGCCTGCTACCACACTGCAGGGATTTTATGATTAACACCTTTGTTGCAGAAATCAGCGGTGGGAACAATCTTTCAGCTCATTCCAACATCCTTTCCTCAGTGAGGAGATTAAATCTGTGTGCACTACTACAGATGTGATCTCACTAAGATCCTGTATAGCAGTAGCACCGCTTTACCAACCTGCTGTAATGTTCCCATACAGGCGAGAGCAGTCTCCGCTCTCTGGGGAATACACAGCATTGCTGAAAGATTATTGTCCTTTTCTACTACACCAGCGAAACGGGAGATCTGGAGAAAATCTCACAATGCCGCTTGAGAAGAATGGGAAAGATATGGTGAGATAATATCCATGTTGAGATATTCCTCGTCAAACTTCTCGCCTGAATCTACCACTAATCTTGGCATAGCCCACGTCACTCAGATTCCACAGATTCTGATGATGTGGATCTTAGAAACAGCAGGGAGAAACAAACATTCATAAGAGTTATGTATCAAAGTGAAAGCTGCAATACAAATGCTGGGTATGTTATAAAACAGGAAATTAGACATACAGGGTTTGGCACACTGCAGTAATAATGGACAGCTTCAAGTTAAATATCACCAGTGTTTACCCAAGTGAATGTTAATGCTGGGAAAATGGATTTCATGAGCGTGTATGAGACGGGTGGCTTTAGTAGTATGTTGTGCACCGAGCTGTTGCTCAGGCAATTTTGGAATTGGTGTTGTGTGATCAGAAAAGCAAATCGAATACTTTGCCCTTGAGGATCTTTGGGGAATAGTGATCTTAATATATTGAAATTTACATGACGTCTGAATACTAACAGCTTTTTTTTCTTATATTTTGGGTATATACCTGAGTTGATTTTAGTGAAATTGAAAAGGACATTAAAATGACTTAATGAAACACAGGCAACGTCTGTTATTTACAGAAGCACTGGAAGGCCTGTAATATGCATATATCCCTCCAAGGCATAAATCGCAAAAGTCAAAGGTGACTCAATGATGGTGAACAAACGAAGTTAAAAATCACATTAGATCGAAGAAAGTGCCCTAGAAAGAAGTCATATATTGTGGATTCTTTGAAATGTTGAACGCAACAAAAGAGGGCTGATAAACTGGTAAGATAAGTATAAAGAGAACAGGAACACAAATTAACCAGAAACAAGAAGACTGACGAAAACCCGCTATGAATATTTGAAAGGAAAATAAGAGCAAGGTCAAATGTGGAGAAGTGAATGTGTGGACGGGATAATTTATTGTGGAGAACAGAAACAATGACAGGGGGAAACTAACCAGTTACTTCATGTCTGTCTTCACGGAGGAAGGGCCAGAAAATGTCCCAGAAATACCAAATGACCATGGGACTTGTGTAACTGAAGACTAAAATCATTCATATCAGTGAGAGCTAGCATTTGAAAACATAACTGTACTGATAAGTTTGGCAGACCAAACGAACTTCAAACCAGAATTTCAGAGATAGCTGAAATGGACATAATAATTGCATTGGGAATCACTGTATTTTTCCCTATTCATTTGGAAGTTTATAAATTCATTCCAAGGATTTACAAAGGGAAGAAAAGGAAGAATGTTGAACTACAGACTGTCAATGGAAACGATAAGAGAAAACAAGTGCAGCTTCATTACACTCTCAATCCCGAGAATAGCGAAAGAGAGCAGGGAAATGGCAGCAGTATGAAGCAGCTACTTCCGTTTTGTTTTCACAGAAGAAAACAAACAAAACAAATTAAATCTTCCCAGCAAGACTGGGATGACTAACTCTCGTCAGAAAAAAAATGAAATTAGTAAAAAATGTTTTGGGCGAAATTATTCAAACTGAACGCATGGTTGAATTTAGAATACAGATGGAAAGTGGGAAGATAAAATCCTATATCAGGGTCCTGTGCTTAAACAAAGCAGATGACAATAGGATGAGAGTGGAGTTGGCTAAAGGTGGCTGGAAGTGAAGACTTTACAGTGGAACCGTTAATGAACTGTGGAAGGCTTTCAAAGCAATTTTTCAACGTTCTCAGTAACAGCGTATAATAGTGAAATGGAAGGACTGTAGGAAAAGGGTAATCTGACGCGAATGTCTCAGGAAATAAGGGAGACTATCAAATTAGAATAGATGGCATAAATAATGACAAAGACCAGTGGGAAAGTAAAAGATTGGGAAAACTCTAAATGTCAAAATAAAGCAACAAAAAAGGTATCAAGAAACATCAGATAGTTTACTCTCATAACCTATCTCAAAATATAAAGACAGATAGTAAAATATTCTATAAATATACAAAACGAAATGAATGGCTAAGGTAAGCATAGGTCACTTAGAGGGTGAGAAGAGGGATCCAGTAATGGGATATGAGGAAATGGATGAGGAATTGAAGAGTTATTTAGTCCGTCAACTCAATGAAGGACACTAAAAACATGCCAGTAATTGTCAACGACAGGAAGGTAAATGAGTACCTGGAAACAACTATTCCCAAAAGAGAGATAGTGTTGGGCAAGCTAATGCAGCCAAAGGGAGATAAGTCTCCTAGTCCTGATGGAATGTATCCCAAGGTACAAACAGAGGTGATGAGAGAAATACCAACTGCACTTGTGGAATTTTTTCTGAATTCACTGGATTCTGATGTAATTCCAGCAAATTGGAAAACAGGAGTTCAGACACCACTGTTCAAAAAGTGAGGTAGAGAAAAAGTGGGGAATTATAGACCGTTTAGCCTAACATCTGTAGGGGGAAGTATTTCAATCTGTCATCAAGGAATAAATGGCAATGCATCTTGATAGAAATTGTCCTGTTGGGCAGACACAGTGTTGGTTCATGAAAGGCAGGTCACGTGTAACTAACCTACTGGAATTCTATGCGGACATTACAACTGCGGGGACCCAGTAGGTGTGGTGCACTGAGATTTCCAAAAGACATTCGATACAGTGACGCCAAAAAGGTTGCTGTGTAAGGTGTGGCATTACAGGTGATGTATTAGCATGGATAGAGGATTGGTTAACTAACACGAAGCAACGAGTGGAAATACATGATTGTTTTTTTCTGGTTGCTGATCAGTGACTAGTGGAGTGCCTCAGGGATCGGTGCTTAGACTGCAATTATTCACAGCTTACATAGATGATTTGGATTAGGAGACCACGTGTCCTGTCTCAAAGATTGCAGATGATACTAAAATGAGTGGCAGAATAATATGTGCAGAGGACTGTTGAACTTTACAAAGGGACATAAATGGTTGAAGTGAGTGGGCCAAGGTCTGGCAGATGGAGTTCAATTATAACAATATGAAATGATCCATTCTGGTAGGAAAAATAGAAAAAAGGACTCTTACGTGAATTGTTAAAAAAAGCAGCATGTTCTTGTGCAGAGGGACCTGGGTGTCCTTGTGCATGAATCACAGAAGTTGGTCTGCAGAGGCAACAGGTAATTAACGAGGCAAATTCAATTTTGTCCTTCATTGTGATAGGGATTGAGTGTAAAAGCAAGGAGATTATGTTGCAGATGTACAGGGTGCTGGGGAGACCACACCGGTAGTACGTGTAGTTTTGGTCTCCCGACTTCAGAAACGATAAACTGGCACTACAATGGATGCAGAGGAGGCTCGCAAGGTTGGTTCAAGAGGTCAGAGGGGTGGTTATGAGGAGAGACGGAATAGATTGTTATTATACATTGATTGGAATTTGAAAGAATGAGGGAGGAAAGAATAGAAACATATATAATTGTGAAGGAAGTAGATACAATAGAAGTATAAATGATGTTTCCAGAAGCACGTGAAACTAGGTCAATAGGGCAAAGCCTCAAAATTCGATGGAGCAGATTTAGGATTATATTGAGAAGGAACGTCTTGACCAAGAAGGTTGTGAATCTCTGGAATTCTTCGCCCAGTGAGATAGTTGAGGATTTCACAATGAATATGTTTGAACTCAGATATGTTTTTGAAGAGTAAAGGAATTAAGGATTATGGCGATTGGTTGGGTAAGTGGAGCTGAGGCCATGAAATGATCAGCCATTATCTTATTGAATGGTGGCGCAGGCTTGAAGGGCCAGATGGCCTACTCCTGCTCCTAGTTTGTACGTTCTTATTTAATGGATAAACATGAAATGGGAATCATATTTGAGAAATTGACTGGTCGATACATACAGAGAAAAAATGGTGCAATGCATTTAGATTTTCGGAAAAATCTTGTTAAGAACTATGGCTGAGTGAGCAAATTCAAATGTTACAGGATTGGGACTAAAATATGAACATGGCTTTAGATTAGGAGAATTGAAACGAAGCAGTGAACAGTTTTGAAGTGGAAGGATCACGTCAAACATTTAGTTGAGGGAATCAAATGCAGTATTTGCCAGTCTGCTGACAGCGCCAAACGATGTTATATTGTTAGTGGGTGAGGAGGATATAAAAAAGTTCCAAAGCGATTGAGACAAGTGGAGTGAATGGGCAAATGCGTGGCACATGAAGATGTGACGGTGTGTACTTTGATGGGAACAATAGTACAGCAACGTATCATCTGAAAAGAGATTGGATGAAACATGTTGATTTGTAACGGGATTTATGTTATCTTTTTCGTGCTGTGACCTCCGAGGTCAGTGTAGCGCAGTGAGTTCTGAAGCCAGAAGTCAAATTGGGAATAGCATTGGCATGCTGACCAGTCTACACAGACCCACCAAGTGGGTCTGGGAACTTTAACATTGAAAAGGATCTGGATCTCCCTGTAAATCAGTCACTGAAAGCAATATTGCAGGAACAGAAAGTGGGCGGGAAGATAAATGATGTGTTGACCTTCATTTCTAGGAGCTTGACTTACAGGAATAAGGGTGTCTTACTGCAGCTGTACAGGGCCTTGGTGAGAGTCCATCTTGAACATTGTGCTGTATTGTGTGCATTTTTGCTCTCCTTACCCAATAATGGACAAACCTGACATTGAGGGAGAGCAATGAAGGATGACCGGAGTGACCTCTGGTATGACAGGCTTGTTGTGGGTCCAGAGTTTGGGGTGTCTGGGACTGTATTCCATGGGCTTTAGGAAAATGAATGGAGATCTCAGTGGAGCATATAAAAGTCTGACAGGGTGAGACTGATTGGAAGCAGTGATGACAATTCCCCTGGCTCAGACATCTAAAACAAGGGGCCACAGTATTAGGTGAGGCAGGCCACTCTGCATTGAAATGAGAATAAATGTCTGCACTCAGTGACTGGTGACTCTGGGGATTTCTCTCCCACATAAGCTATGGAACACAAGGCGCTGAATATAAATAAGGATTTCGTGACACCAAACGGATCGGGAGGCATCTGGAGTCCGGCTGTCACAAGCTCTCAGATGTTAGCAAAGAGGCCTCTGCAGGGTCAACAAAACTGTGTTTACCATTCCCTTTTCTGATACCGAGGCTGGTGCTGGGTGTTCTCTCAGTTTTATCCTTCCAAACCTCGGAGCAGTTTGATACAATTTAGTGTCTTGCTTTACCGTTTTAGAGACTATTAAAAAGTTTATCACGTGTGTGTGTGTGTGTGTGTGTGTGTCTAGAGTGACGTTTAGGTCAGACCAGGAAAGCATGGAATTCACCAGGCTAGAATTCACCTCCTGAAAGTACATTGATGAAACAAATTGGAGTTTGCAAATGACACTGATTTCAGCATCACCGTTACTGACACCAGATTTTAGATCTCGATATTTTATTAATTGTTATTAACTTCTGTCAGCTGTCAGAGCATTAGCCTGGTCTGGACTGATAATCCAGTGACATTTCCACAACACAGTACCATCTCCACATGGGTAGCTATCTGGAATCACACTGAGCAGGATATTTCTGTATTGTTTGACAGATCTGTCGAAAAGAACTTCTACCAGTTTAACTGTCGTGATGGGACTGAGGGGGTAGTAATTGGTCAGATTTTAATTATTACCCTCTTAGGGAACTAAACAAAGCTGAGTAATGTTCCACATTCCTATGGGGATGTCAGAGTTAGAGATGGAATGAAACAGCTTCCTCGGGGATAGGCTTGTTGTGCAGCACAAGTCTTCAGTCCGATTGTAGGAATGTTGTCAGGGTGCATTGCCTTTATTCTATCTACTTTGTTCACCTGTTTCTTCAAGTCACGTGCAGCATATCAATTTGATTGAAGACGGGCATCTGTGAATCTGAGGACATCATGGCAAGGGTGAGGTTGATCATCAAATCAACACTTCTGATATAGCATGTACTAAAATTATATCCTTATCTTTTACACTGATGTACAAGGCTGTTACATTATTTAGGATGGAGATAATAGTGGAGCCCTCTCCTCCATGAAGTTGTTTAACTGTCCATGACCATTTATGGCTGGACGTGACAGGACTGTTGGTTTGTTGGTATTGGGATCACTGCACCCTCTCTATCAGATGTTAGTTCTGCTGTTTGGAATGCAAGCAGTCAATTTTGGTAGCTTTAACGAGTTATCATCAGGTCTAGGTACACATGCTTCGGACACTGGTACGTTCCCCAATATATCACTGAACCATTGATCAACATGGTTGGAATGGTCAACCGAGGGCTTATCGCAGGAAAAAAATGTTATAGATTGTGCTTGAGTATAATTCTGCTTTTGCTGCTGCTGTGGTCTACAGAACCACATAAATGCCAGCAATTCTCTATTTAAGAAGGTTTGGAGAGTTAGATCGTTTAAAGTATTTACAGAGGAGTTTTGACTTGGAAATGAACTGAGTGCAATGAAGGACTCGTGATGATGGAGGAGTGAAAGAGCCATAGACTCTTAGAATCATACAATATGCAAACAGATCTTTTGGCTTAACTCGTCCATGCTCAGCTGGTTTCCTAAATTGAATTATTACTATTTTTCTTCTTTTGGCATAGATCCCCTCCAAACCTTTCCTATTCATGTACACATCCAATTGTCTTTCAAATGTTGTATTTGTAATTCCCAATGCCACTTCCTCTGACAGCTCTCTACCTACACACCTTAAAACCAACCTCTCTGGTTCTGGACACACCCACCAGTGGGAAAAGATCTTGTCTATTCATCCTATCCATGCCTCTCATGAGGAAATAAAGGTCACCTCTCAGCCTCCAACACAAAATGAACAAAATCCCAGCCTGAAATCTCAAAACCTCTGGTCTCCGTCACATCATTTTAAGTACTTTTGCCCCCGTCCCAGTTTATAACATACTTCCCATAGCAAGGCGACAAGAATTGTACTTAGTACTCCAAATGTGGCCTTACTATTCTCTTATAGAACCACGACATGATGTTCCAATTCCTGTAATCAATGCTCTGACCGATGGAAGTCAGCTTTCCTTATGCCTTATTCACTGCCCTGTCAACATGCGACTCCACTATCACGGAACTATATACCTGGTCCCTGGATCTCTATTTGGCAACACTCCCCAGCACGCTACCATTTACTAAAATAAATCCTACACTCGTTTGACTAACAAAGTGCAACATCTCACATTTATCTGCATGAAGCTCCATCAGCCAATCCTCAGCCCACTTGCCAAGTAGATAAAGATATCTTTGTTCTCTAAGATAGCCTATTTCACTGTCCACCATAACTCCAAGTTTGGGGATTTCTTCTCCAAATTAATATCCCTTGTTCCAATATTCTCATCCAAATCATTTACAAAAACAATGAGCAACAGCCTGGTCATTGCGGCACAACGCTGGACTCAGGCCTCTAATTGGAACAGCAAATCTCTCCCGGAACCCTCTGTCTCCTACAGTCAAGCCAGTTTTGTATCTAATTTGATAGCTGTCCCTGATCTCATGTGATATAACCTTATTAACCAGGCTACCATGTGGAACCTTGTTGGGCCTCACTAAGGTCCACGTAGACAACGTATGCTGCTTTACCTTCACCTATCTTCCAAATTACCTCTTCAAAAACTGCAATCTAGTTTGTGAGATATGGATTTCTAGACATAACGCTGTGCTGAATATCAGTAATCAGTCCTTGCTTTTCCAAATGCATGTAAATCCTGCCTCTCAGAATCTCCTACAAACACTTATCCACCCTTGATATCAAACTCACTGGTCTGTAGTTCCCTGGGTTTTCCTTTCAGCCAAACTACAAATAATGTAACAACATTAGCTGTCTTCCTGTCCTCCAGGACTTCAACCGTGGCTGTCAATAATACACATAAGAAAGTCAAGAGAACTGCAGATTTCGTAAACCAGAAACTAAGACAGAAATGTGCTGGAAAAGCTTTGCAAGTCTGGCAGCATCTGTGCAGAGAAATCCGAGTTAATGTGTAACAATACGGGGGAAACCTCACCGCCCCCCCCAACCCCGCGCTAATTTAAACTTGCAACACAGATAAGATTTAAACCGTTCTGTAATTGGTAAAAATTCGGAAGGCCAATAACCATCCAAAAGGTCAATTTAAAGTAAAAATTGACAACTTTTTTTAAAAAGCTAGCAGGGAATAATTAATTAACACCTATTTACAACTCTCTTTTCTTCACGTTAGAGTTTCTGTTTCACAGGTCATTGATAAATAAAGGTACATTTCGGAGAACTATTCTCCGGGCAGTCTGCAGATGGTGGTGGGGTGGCAGCTCACCCCTAACTGGTTAATTTTTTTTTCAGCTTTCTACCCCAAAGCATCGGGTAATTTCATTTTTTATAATATTGCCAAATGCCAAATTTAAACTCGATTGCAGTTTTGCTTCTTGAACATAATCAAAACAGATTGATCAAATTTGATTTTATTCATTGTCTCATAGCAACCCAGGTACTGCCAGATGCTGGACCAAATGGTACATTGTAAATTTTCCAGAACTCACTGTGCTTGTAAATCCTTCAATTCTCTTAAAGTTACAGTACCCTTTACACGTTCATAACACCTTCTCTCTCAAAAAAGAACCATCATAATGAAAACATGATCTCATTTGTCTTTCTATTCTTTAAACACATTGCCATAACATACAGATAACTGAAATATAATTTCACCTTAACTCTTTCCCATTTACCTATATTTAACATTGGATTAAATGCAAATCTCATCTAAACTTTATCAGTTAAATCGGTGAGAAAGCATCTCCGATTATATTCATACTACAAGGTACATGTACGATTTTTAAATTAAAAGTCTGTAACATGTGACTCTTATGAAATAGTCTTGAAAGCGTTCAAGAATGTAAGCAGATTGGGATCCGTGTACACAACCGTCTCCAACACGCTGTTTGTGAATACACATTACAATGTTATAAGGCTAGTACCAAACTCAATAGTTTTTTTCTCAATCGTGGAATATTTTCTCTAGTGGATGTTGAGTTTCTTTGAAAAGTACGATCCCATCTCATTGTCCTGTAGCAGGACAGCTTCAACTCCTATGTCACTCACGTCAACGGCAACGTTGAAAGGTTTTCAAGCGTTTGGTGTAGCTGAAACTTGTTTGGTGTTCAATATTTCTTTGTAATGGTCGAATGCCTCCTGGCATTGTTCTGTCAACCAAAACTTTGTGCTTTTCTTCAGTAAGTCGGATAATGGTGCCACTACACTGCTGAAATATGGAACAGACTTCCGATAGAATCCACTGACTCCTAAGGAGCGAAGCACATTTTTCTGTAAAGGTTGACCATGGAAATTCCTCAGTTGCTTTTGTCTTTGCATTCCATGGGATCAACCTTCTATGACCGATATTTTGTCCCTGGAACATCATGGCTGCTTTCACGAATTCCGTTCTGTTTAAATTTATCGCTAGTTTTGTTTTTCGTATTCGTTCAAAAAGCTCTGCCAACTGCATCAAGTGATATTTCCAGAACTTAGTAAAGATCACTACATCGTCTAAACGGACTGCACAGTTTAGTAATCAGGCCACAACTCTGTTCATGAGGCGTTGGAATGTGTTGGGTGTGTTCTTCATTCCAAAGGGCATCACTTTGAATTGATACAGATCATTTGGCGTTACAATTCAGAAATTTCTTTCACTGCCTCTGATAAAGGTACCTGCCAGAATCCATGCATTAAGTCCCAATTCGCGATGTACCTGACTTGTCCAACGTTCTCGATACAGTTCTCCGATGTCGGTATTGGATATAAGTCTGATTTTGTAACAGTGTCGATCTTCCAATAATCCAGGTAAAATCATTGAGTCCCATCTGGTTTGGGAACGAAGATGATCAGCAAGCTCCACTCGCTCGGGCTTGGTTCGATGATGTCCTCATTGAGCATGACCTCCACCTCCTTCTGGACTTGTCTAGCTTTGAGAGGATTAAGCCGATATGGATTGTCTTATTGGAACAGTATTCTCTACATCTACTTCATGTACAATAGCATTAGTTCTCCCCGCCCCCCCCCCCAAATATGATTCTAACATATGTCCTCATATTGCAATAGCAAACCTTTCAACTGTGTTCCTTGCTCCTGAGACATATAGTTTACAAAACTATCCCACTGCTCAAGGACTTCTACATTTTTGAAATATTTTGAGGCACATCAAAATCCACGACATTTGGATTTGATTCCTCACTCTGTAGGGCAGTAACTAACACCTGTTTCTACAATTCTTTCTCTCCTCTACTTTTCAGGAGGGGACCTAAACATTCATTTATAACCCATACAAAGGGGTCTTCGAATGTGGGAACTGGCAACAGAGGTGCAAGTTTCATTACTGTCCGTGGTCTACCTGCCATTTGGCATGAATGACATGTATGCCAAACGTTAACCACATCTTTCTGCATTCCAGGTCAGCAAAAATGTTTTTGTCCCTTAGCCCGAGTCTTTCGTATCCCAGGGTGACCTCCTATAGGTAGTTCATATGCTACCTGTAAAACCTCCTGTTTCTATGCTATCACCAACGCATTCTGGTGCACCTCAGCACATTTCTCCTCTGCACTAACCTGATGTGGTCTCCATTTCTGTTTTAAGACCTATCTTTCAGATAATAACCCTCATGAATATCCTCTACCTCCTTTTCAGAGTACACATCCACATATATATTTTTTATCATCGTGTCTGTCTGTTGCAAGTCCCTTAGCCTTTCAGGCCAAAACACCTCTGTCTGACCCACTGCCTGTTCAGGTTTACCATGATGGCAAACAGTGTGTCCGTTAACTGAACCTCAACTCCTTCATCTTTGTCTATGGTTTGTCCTTCGTGCTGTGACTTATAATAGTGGGATATGGTTACTGCACCGCCTGGGAAAATACCAGGATATTTCCAATTGAACACTTCAGTTTCTTTGTCTTCCTTGGGCTTCTCCACAACAAGCAATGCCACTCCCAGCTTGGACCCTGCTAAATCCTTCCCAAGAACAAACTGGATTCCTGGGTCTGACAGTCTGTTAATCGTTCCCATATAACTTCCCCAGTCTTGAGTAGACACTCCAACCTGATCTTACATAGGGAAATGCTAAATTTCTGTCCATCTTTCCAATAAGTTACTACACTCTGGGGTAACAAATCAGAAAGACGGCAAATTCGTTTATCTCTTACTATTAGCGATTGGTTAGTTCATGTACCTCTCCAAATTATAACTTCTTGCCTTTCTACCACTATTAATTCTGAGTAAACTTTACTCACAGAAGCGAATTCTTTATAGAGATCAGATACTAATTTCATACCCAGTTTCTGCCAAAGCTGTGCACTTTCCTGCAGCTCTTCAGTTCTTGTTGGGGTTTCCTTTAACTGGCTTAGCTTCTTTTACCACACCTTTTCCCACAGTCCTTTTCATAACGATCAGCACTGTCACCATACATATCCCTCCTTATGTCAGTGAAAATACATTTTCCCAATGCCCTTCTGAAACCACCGTCACTGTAATTTTCTGTGTCCCACTCCATTACAGTGAAAACACATGAGGCCTTTCACCTCCTTTCCACTCTCTTGGGCAGCTTCTTTAACCTGTGGTAAACTCATATGTTCTACTCTTTCTTTTATAGCATAGTATCTCCCCTTCTCCCAAATTCTATCCCCCACAGGACGAAATTATGGCTGGACGCTTGCCTTATGCAGCAACATGTAGTCATCTGCTAATTCTCCTGCCCTCCTCAATTTATGAACTTTCATTTCCTCCACGTGAATTATTATCATCTCTGGAAGTGAGGTTTTAAACTCCTCCAGCAGAAAATCTCCCTTAGAGGCTCATAGGTCTTATCTATCTTTAAAGCCTGCACCCATCTATCAAAATGCCTATGTTTAATTTTGTGGAACTCAAAATAAGGTCGACCTGGTTCCTTCTTTATGTTTCCGAACTGTTACCTGTATACCTCCAGTACGAATTCGTAAGCACATAAAATACGTTGTTTCACGTCTTCATAATCTCTTGACCCCTCATCGGACAACGCAGAAAATACCTCACTAACCCTGCCTACCAGCTTAATCTGAGCTAGCATTACCCATAAATCCTTGCACCACTCTACCTGCCTAGACAATTTTTCAAATGAAATAAAGAAGACTTCAACATCTTTCTCATCAAAATGTGGCAGAGTTTTGACATAGTTGTATATTTTACTCTCCATCCTGTTCACTTGACTTTGCTGCCTGAACCATAACTTCTCGGGTTCAAATTTGCTCTCTCTTTGCTCAGCTAAGAACTTTATCCTCTCTTTTTATTCCTCTCCCTCTCTTCCGTCTTGCTTTTTCTTTCTTCTCTCTCTTTCTCTCTCCCTTTGTTTATCTTTAAACTGCATTTTCTTCAATTGTGATATAAGTTTTTTTTTCTAAATCTCTTGCACTTGTCTGTTTCTCTGACACACCTTAGTGTTTGACTAATTTCCTGACAATTTCAGCTTTACTCTTGTTCTTGGTGAAACCCAAATCTAAATTCTTTCTGAATTCTAAACATTAGGCCTTTATCTTTCCTTCTAAACATCCGCTGCAAATGTGAGAATCATCTTCAAACCCCAGAACCTCTTTAACATTTTTAAAGAGTCATTTCTCTCAATTTAAATTTAACCAACCACAAGTCACCGAAATAAAACAAAGTGTCTCACCGACTTTTTATTTAATGCTCTTGGACAATAACGCGTAAATGATTAAATCTACTGTGCATTTTCATACCCCAAACCTACTAAACTCTGCACAAATCTCCGACTGGATCTGTCTAAAACTTGCTCAAATCGCAGACAAAAGGCCCCAAACTGTTATGACACAGGGTAAACCCCTCTCCTAATCTGAACCAACCACAGAGAAAAACGTACACCTCATGCTGGATCTGTTAAATTTTGAGAGGCAAAGATCCATTTAAAGAGGTCACTATTTAATGTAAAATTAACAATTTTGTTATTTTAGTCGAACAGAGAATATTAAAATGAACAACTAGTTAGAACTCATTTCGTTAAACCTATCTTTTACCTCCCACTCTACAATACTGGTCCGATAAAACAAAACACCATGATTAAGATTTAAAAAAAATATATCATCACATTTCAAAACCAGTCAGCTTTGTCAATTCTCCTTTGTAGAATTTTTTCTGTAGATTGTTATCTCGGTTGGCTTCGATGATCTGTTGTGCAAACGTCTTACAGAAAGGTAGCTTTCAGAAAGCTCTTCAGCTAGCAGTCTATCTTTGTGGATGCCCTTGGCATTTCTCTCCCTAAATGTTCCAACTGTCCGGTTTTACATCTCAAAACATTGGATTGTTTCATTGACTTTGTTGTCATCAAATACATTATATTTCAAACTCCATTGGCTTTCAGAGTGTTGGGGCATAGTTAAACTGGCTGGCCTAATTTGAATTTGTTTTTGTACCATGGGAACTCAGACTCACTATTTGTTTCACAGTCAAATGTCACATTTTAACTTTTTTCAGAACAATGTACACCTCTACACCTTCATAACAATATCGTTTGTCAGCCCTACATAGTTTTCCCTAAATTTGATCACCTAAGTTCACATAATAGTCTTCTCTGTTCAAAAAAGACCCGTTTTCTCTCATCATTCCTTTGTCTATATCCTTCTTTCCAGTTATGATTCTATTTCTTACAATGTTACTGGTATTCTTCGAGAAAGTAAGAGATTGTGTGTGTTTTGTGAATAATCCTTTCGAATTGAACTGAGATGAAAGGATGAGATGCAATCACATTCCCATATGAAGAAGTAAATGTGCAACTTTTCTGAGCTTTCTGATATTAAAAAAAATGCAAAAATCTCCTTTGTTCAGGATTGGGAAAGTGAACAAATGACGTTCACGGACAGAACAGGAGTAATTCAACAAAACTTTACTGGGATCATTGAATTACCAAATATTTAATTTTCACCCGAGAGTTTAAATTTAGCTTTGTTTCAAGTCTGAGTTGCGTATGTTTTTATCAATATGCAAATATCATCGGTGAAAAAAACAGAAGTTGCTGGAAATGCTCAGTATTTATGGAAGTATCTGTTGTGAGAAAGCAGATTCAACGTAGGGTAATAGAATGGTCCCAGGTTGTTTACTTTTTTCCAATAGTGTTCAGCAATGTGCCGGTTAGGTGCATTACTCAGGGGAAAATGAAGAGTAATCGAGTAGGGGAATGGGTCAGAGTACGAAGGGTCAGCGTGGACGTGCTCTATGAAATGGCATGTTTTCCCACCCCAGTGATTCTATGATTCTATGAATTCTTCATACAAAGGGCGATTGGTGCGAGGGTCAGGGATGTCTCCGAGCATGTTCACGGCATACTGAAGGGGGAGAGTGAACAGCCAGCTGTCGTGGTACACATTGATACGAATGACATCCGTAAGAGGAGTGAAAGGTCCAGCCAAGAATGTTTAGGAAGCGAGCCCTGAGTTTAAAAGCAGGATCTCCGTGGTTGTGTGGGAAATAGAACACACTGACTTCAATAATTTCCGTCCGAGACAAGATCTGAAGCAGCAGTATCGTTTATTATACTCTTGCAAGAGTGGTGCCTATAAGTTAGGCACACCAAGTTTAACAAGTACACCAAGATTCAAGCAATCCCGTGAGAGATGTGCCTTCTCCTGGATTATCAGCCAGTTCCTCTGCTAAGGTCGCCAATCCCCTTAAGATCCGAGTAATTGAACCATCTGGTGCAGTGTTATTAGGAATAAAGGTACAACAGCTTCCTCTGAGCATCACACACGCACCCCTTTTTTGCCACTAGAATCATTTCAAGGGCCATTCTGTTTTCCCATGCCGTCCTACTTGTCGCATCAAGTTGTTCTGATATTCCTTTAACCGCATCTCTTGTATAATTTATAAATCGCTGTTGATCATAGAAAATGTAACTTATCCAATCTGTTATCCACCAAAAGAGAGTTGAGTCAAACCCTGCAGCAATCTGGTTGCAAGCCGTGAAAATCAGGTACTCCCCGGGACTCCTATAGAATTGAGACAAATCCTGTCATCGAAAGAAGAATCTAAGAGTGATCTCTTACTCCTTCTCTTTTACCCTAGTGTCTTTTCCTTCTCAAATGCCAGGGTAAATGGAATTGCCAGTTGTACAATTGCACTTATCCCTCTCCAATCTGGAGGTAGGTTTCGGCTCAATATCTTGCCTCCACAGTACACCACAGATCCGCTCGGGGGACCTTAAGTGCTGAGAAGTTCCCTCCATTGTCTGTATCGGTGAAATTCTTAATCTCTGTACATAATTTCAGCTTCCCCCAATCTCGAGACCAATTTTTACCTCGTCCATGCACATACGATGTGTGATTTTGGACTGCAGCTGAAGACTTGGCGGGGGACGGGGGGAGGCTTTTAAGTCTTTCATCTCCAATGGAGGGAACATCAGAGATAGGGAGGTGCAGTTCCTATCATTCCATGCAGTCTTATCCTGATGCAGGGCTATCATACATTTCATGCCCTTCCTGTCTCGCTTCCACCCGAGCGAAAAGGGAACCACCTGGGCCACTGGCCTACCAGAGGCACGTGCATAGCAAGTGCTTTTGTTCAGACTTTTTACAGTATACTTTACCCATTCAACCCAGGCATTTGCATCCCCATATCCAGTTTCAATTGCGATGGTCTGTTTCAAGTCCTTTACCTCTATAATTTTTGCTACTTTGCGGTCATCGGGAGGGGTGAAAGGTTGTATCTTATTATCCAGTAGTTCTGCCCGTTTTCCCTTTCCTACGCTAATTCGAAAACAACAGCCCGATAGGTCATTCCCGTTTGTTCTCATTACTATCCCAAATGTTTCATTTAATTGTACCTGATAGGTGCCAGCCCCCACCCCTCCCCCAGCCCAGTGATTTCCTTCATGCCATGTGGTTTCCTTTATTATCAGGTATATTGGGTTACACTCTTTATCGGGACAATCGCGAGCTGGTCAGAAGGGGTCCCGGTGTACTATGACGAAACCATTATAAGAAGTACCATCCCCAAGTCCATCCCCATAGGTCTTATGATGTCGCTCTGAGCTGCGGTACTGCCTTTGATTATCTACATCCCCACAATTGACTAAGCTGCATGCATCAGCCTCTATTGCTTGTGGATTATCAGACTCAGGAACCATTAATATCACATATGAAAATGATGTTTGACAAAATCCCAATACTAGGAGAGCTAGTATTGCTAGTATCATAACTCGAAGCATCCCCAGCATTCTCAAAAATCATGCTGAAGCACCAAAAGACTAAATATGCAATCCTATGGAAATAATCCCGCGCTCACGTCGCCACTGTATGATCAGTTACTCAAAGTCTCTTTAGTTTGAGTTTAGCAGTTCTTGCGTTGATTCGGCTGTCCAGACGTCTTCCTCAATTGGAGATTCCACTGGGCCTTTGATCCGAGTGTAGTGAGTCCATCTTTTCCCCGCCGTTCTTATTGCCGTTTCGGAAATCAAAAGAGCCTGGTACGGCCATTCCAAGTCCGGTTGCAATTTAATCTCTCCCCCTGATATTACTAAGACTCAATCTCCCAGTCGAATCAGATGAACAGCAAATTCAAGGGGCGGAGTCTGTGCCAATAAACCCTGTTTCCTGAGGAAAGACAAAGAGGAGGACAAACCAAGTATATACTTCTTTAAGAACAAATCTTTAGTTTCTCGGTTTGGCAGTGGCCAGAGGATATGCCTCCACCTATCCGGATAAATGATCAACTATTACCAACATATATCTCCGTCTTCCCACTCGGGGTAATTCGGTATAATCTACCTGGATGCTCTGGAATGGTCTTAGCTCAGGTTCGCTACCTCCTGGTACTTGTTTCCTTAACACTTTCTTGTTTTTTTTTACGTGTTATGCATCCCTCACATATCTGTTTTGCTATTGTTTGTATCCCGTTGCATCCATATTTCCTTCTGACTAAATTACACATTGCTTGCACTCACCAGTGGCTCCCCTGATGAAAGATAGCCATGAATTCTCGCATCATCATTTTGTTTAACATTTCCTTTCCATCAGGTAACATCCAATGTCCCTCTGCTGTTTTTACACCCCCTAAATCTTTCAATTCTTTTTCCTCTCTTTCAGTGAATAATGAACTTCGCAATGACCTGGGACAGTAGGTATTAGGGAATAAATCACCGCTTCTTGTGGGTTCAGGGCAGCTTCGTTAGTTACCTCATCAGTCAGTAATGTAGCTTTCCATTCTTTAATTAAAAGTCAATTAATTCAGTCATCTTTTAAATTAACCGTGAATCAATATGACAGGTCACTGAGAATGTGTGAAGGGATCCTGCCAATTAATATTGATTCATGCTAACATAATCGATTTATTACAAATATTAATTACTAATTATGTACATTATATAAATAAATTAATCGTTATCTGTAATTCAGTGTGGAAACGCAACAAGTGACCAAAACATTTTTATTAAAAACTGCAATTGCTCAGTTCTGTTTGTTTACCAGTTACTTGTGACTTCTCATTCTATTTCTGTAATTTTTTTGCGCGAGCACATTAATTTTTAAGAACCTCAACAGATTTCATAGCACCATTTGCAGTTAATTCAATCCCCAATTTGGTGGCAGTATTTTGTCATGAGCGCAAAACTGATTCTTCATGCCTCTCATCGCAAAACTGTCGCCATAATCAATTAACTCTTTCATTCCTCCTCCCTTGGGGTTAAAATTTAAGAATGACCTTGCTGCCCCCACATCGATTAGGAAAACAACGTCCTGATTATAAAGTCGCACCTTTTTAATTTATCAAGTGTTCCTGGTGGGCCCCAGGGGGCAGGAACTCCTGACACCCCTATTCTTCATCGACATTCATAAGCAATATCGCCTTCTCTTCCCTTTTCAGATCCGGACAATCCTGCTTAAAGTGACCTGCATTTCCAAAGTAATAACATCCCGCCTGTGGGGATTTCCACCTCGATCCCCGTCCCCGTCCACCAAACCATTTTACATCTCCTCCCTTTATTTTCAACATGCTGCCCACCACCATTCCGGTTTCCTTCTCCTTTTAGTTTTGACCTTTTTATAATTAACTCATCAACTATGGGCTATCATTATTTTTGCCTTTTGTTTCTGCTTCTTATGTTACGTTGCCAGATGTTTGTTTGCTCCCTACAACTTCAAATGCAAATTCATCAATTTACTTTTGTCTAACTTTAAAGCATCTTCCTAACTATACGCTTTGGAACCTTACTTATAAATATATATTTATATATTATAAATTCATGTATTTACTATTTAATACTTAAAATGTAAAATGCATACAGTTCCCAACTTTGAAACCCACTATAATTAGCCGGTTTTATTCCCTTAATTTAATCATAAAATTAGTTTTCTTAAGTAGTCTTAATCAGTCATTGCTCAATTACAATGCCATAATAATCGGAGAAATAATCGGAGGTGTCATAAAAGGAGTTGAATATTCAAGTTTAAAAAAAAATTCTAATGCATGAATAATGGCCGAATCCAAGGACACAGATATTAACCATTGGATTTTTAAAATTACTCTCTAATGTTGAACTGAAACTTCAATTGTCCTCCATAAATCACTGACATGTAAGGATAAAAGAGATTAGTTAGAAACTGATAGTGAGGCAGTCATGACCTGCAAAACGAACAGGAGTTAACATTTTATTTCATAATCACTGTAATATCATTAACCTTAAAATAAATCATGTTAAGTTTCCATAATAGAAATCAGATTCAAAATAGTCTCGGATGTCAAACTCCAGGGAACAAAGCACAAACACTCAGTCACCAACAAACAAATGTGCATTCAAACCAAATCACTAAGGGTTAAACTTTCCACCAGCTGTACAGGAATTGGGGTTAGAGTCCTCTGGGTGTGATTGGGGTTAGAGTCTCTTAGGTTTGACTAGATTAATCACTTGGCAAGGGCACCCTCAAAGAATTATTCATCGAACGTTTGAGGGATTATTTCTTCGAGTAACATCTCGAGGAACCAAACAGAGAACTGGCTTTGCTATAACATAATGAAGAAGGAGTGATAAATCATACTGTAGAGGAAGATCATCTTATAAAGAGTGACCACAACATGCTGCAGTTTCACATTCAGACTGAAACAGTGAAAAAAGAGTCACGGATGTGAGGTTTAGTGTTGGACAATGATAATTTGACTGGCCTGAGGAAGGGTTTGGCCTGAGTGGATTTGGCAAAAAACATTAAATGGCGGGACAGATGAAGAACAGTGGCAACTACTTCGGGAGATAGTCCAGGTTCCTTACTTAAAGTGTAGTTCTGAGTGGAAGAGGAATTTTTAAAGGGTGAAAAGTGATGCATGTCTTAACAAGGAAGACAATGCTCACATGAAGGTAATGGCCTGGTGGCATTGTCACCGACTGCTGATCCAGATAATGTTCTGGGGACTCAGGTTCAAATGCTGCCATGGCAGATGGTGGAGTTTATATTCAATATGAACCTGGAATTAAGAGTCTATTGATGATAGTGAATCTATTGCTTATTGTTTGAAACATCCATATGTTTCATGTACGTCCTTTAGAACTGGAAACCGCCATCCTTACCTGATCTGATCAACATGTGACTTCAAACCAACACAAATGTGTTTGACGCTTAGCTGCCCTCTGGGCAATTAGGGAAGGACAATGAGTGCTGTCTAACCAGCGACGTCATCGTCCTATGAATGGAATATAGAAAAACGCTTTAATTGTTCGCAAAACTTTGCTAAAAACAAAATCAAAATGTCTACGAAGGAAAATGCATCGAAAACATAAGAATTGATAAATAACACTTCTCTGAGTAGGCAAAAAGTAAAAGAATGCTGAACGCAAATGTTGACTTTTAGAGGATGTAAGCGGCGGGGTAGTAATGGGAAACTCAGAAGTGGCAGAGGTAAAGCCAACATTTCTTGCTTTCACAGTGGAATATAACTTCTTCCCAAAATTTACGACAACTGCAAATGATCTTGCTGGAAGTACGATGCTGAGGGAAAAAGGTATTAATTACATTGATGGGATTAGAGGGAGGTCAGGCTCTTGGCCTCCACTCTATTATATTAAAGGCGGTAACAACAGAGGTATATAATGTGTTAGTTACGATATTCAAAAAATCCTTTGATTCTAGAACTGTGCCGAACTATTGGAAAATTAATAATGTGACACTCGTATTCAAAACAAGAGCTAGGAAAAAATGACAAACTTTAGACCAGTGAGTTTTAACTCAGTAGTGGGGAAGTTTCTTCAGTCAACCGTAAAGTAGGAAATAACTGAACGTTTGGAAAAACAAAGATCAGTTCACCACTGTCAGCACGGTTTCATAATGGGCAAGTTCTGCTTCACATACCTGCTGGAGTTCTTTGAGAACGTAACAAACAATGTGAATAATTGAGATACAGCAACTGCTGTACATCTAAATTTCAGAAGGCATTTGACAAGGTGCTGCATAAAGGACTGATCTAGCAGGTTAGATCCCGGGGGTTACGGGTAGAATATTGAATTGTATAAAAGATTGGCTTACTGACAGAAAGCTAAGCATCGGGATAACTGGTCTTTCTCTGATGAACTAAAACTCGTGAGGTGCTATAGGTTTCAGTTCTCAGACCTCAACTGTTTACAATCAATTCAAATGACTTGGAAGGAGAGACAGAGTATAGCAACTAAATTTACAGATGGTACTATACTACGTGGCACATATGCTGTAATACGGAAATAAAGAGTTTACAGATGAATATTGGAAAGTGGGGCAGATTATTATATCTGGAAGATGGTGTTTAATGTGGATAATCCTTCTGCCACTACTAATTTCTATGTTCTTGTGTTGCTCCATCTGCAGTTCTTTGAATGTTATTCATTGTTGGTGGCTAGGATGACAGGAGTCGAGGGGTTTGTTTGAGGGAGGTGTAGGTTGCTCTGAATGTCTGGAACAAGACATGAATGTGGAGAAAAGACCGCAGTCAGGCTTTGTTGATTCCCACAGCAGGCCTGGCACCCAGGTGGCCTACCCGGTTCTTTATTCCTGATGTTTAATTGTCTGGAGTAAACCACATCAAAATGTTGCAGTCAGACAGACAGTCCGGAATTAACATGCCCATTTCATAATAAAGAGACAAATCACTATTCCGATCAGAAATAAATACTTGGCAATTCTTTAGAGATTTCAATGACTATTTGTTGCAACTTCAATCTGGGACGTGAGTGACGGGACTGCAAAACTCTTCAGCATTGTTACAACTTTATAGTTTAGATATTGAGTAAAAATATTACATTATCAACACTGCTGGAAAGTGTCATACTATATATCTTATGAAACATATTTTGAATTACTATAACAGAATGCAAACATTGAAAAGATTAGAAATGGAAGATGTAAACAGGATATAAGTCTTTAAAGAGGTGAGGGGATTGGTCAAATATTGGTCTTTGGATCATAGTTGAGAAATTGTGTCTGTATTTGAGCATGTTGGAGAGTTGAATGGAAAAATTGTATTATTTCAATGAACAGATTACGAAACGGAGGCACGAGGAATGGGGAATCTGGATCACAAAACAAACCTCTGCATCAATATCACGTTTTCAGAAGACAATATAAATCTTGAAATATTTTAAAACCAAATACATTTAGAAATAGGAAAGTTTTTCTACAGTTTACAGATTAGTCGTGAGACAACTTTCACTTTATAAGTTTTTCTCCTTTTTATTGAGCCTTCTTATAGAACATAGAACATAGAAGGATACAGCGCAGTACAGGCCCTTCGGCCCTCGATGTTGCGCCGACCGAATCCTACCTAACCTATACTAGCCCAATAACTTCCAAATGCCTATCCAGTGCCCGCTTAAATGACCATAAAGAAGGAGAGTTCACCACTGATACGGGCAGGGCATTCCATGAACTCACAACCCGCTGTGTGAAGAATCTACCCCTAACATCTGTCCTATACCTACCACCCCTTAATTTAAAGCTATGTCCCCTAGTAACACCTGACTCCATTAGCGGTAAAAGGTTCTTAGTATCTACCCTATCTAAACCCCTAATCATCTTATACACTTCTATCAGATCTCCCCTAAACCTTCTCTTCTCCAATGAGAACAGCCCCAAGTGCCTCAGCCTTTCCTCATAAGATTTTCCTACCATTCCAGGCAACATCCTGGTAAACCTCCTCTGCACTCGTTCTAAAGCTTCCACATCCTTCCTATAGTATGGCGACCAAAACTGCACACAATACTCCAGATGAGGCCGCACCAGAGTCTTATACAACTGCAACATGACCTCAGGACTCCGGAACTCAATTCCTCTGCCAATAAAGCCCAGTACACCATATGCCTTCCTCACAGCACTATTTACCTGGGTGGCAACTTTCAGAGATCTGTGTACATGGACACCAAGATCCCTCTGCTCATCCACACTACCAAGTAGCCTACCATTAGCCCAGTAATCCATCATCTTGTTATTCCTACCAAAGTGAACGACTTCGCACTTAGCTACATTGAATTCCATTTGCCACATTTCCGCCCAGCTCTGCAACTTATCTATATCCCGCTGTAACCTACCACTTCCTTCCTCACTATCCACAACTCCACCGACTTTTGTGTCATCCGCAAACTTGCTTACCCAGCTTTCAAGTCCTTCCTCTAGATCATTTATAAAGATAACAAAAAGCAATGGTCCCAAAACAGATCCTTGTGGTACACCGCTAGTAACTGCGCTCCAAGATGAACATAATCCATCAACTACTACCCTCTGTCTCCTTCCAGCCAGCCAATTCCTAATCCAAACCTCTAATGTATCCTCAATGCCATACCGCCGAAGTTTTAGCATTAGCCTACCATGGGGAACCTTATCGAACGCCTTACTAAAATCCATATACACAACATCTACTGCTTTACCCTCATCCACTTCCTTGGTCACCTTCTCAAAGAACTCAATAAGGTTTGTGAGGCACGACCTGCCCTTCACAAAACCATGCTGGCTATCCCTGATCACGTTATTCCTACCCAGATGTTCATAAATCTTATCCCTTACCATTCTCTCTAAGACTTTGCCCACCACTGAAGTCAGACTCACTGGCCTATAGTTGCTAGGGCTATCCCTACTCCCTTTCTTGAACAATGGGACCACATTCGCTATCCTCCAGTCCTCTGGTACTATTCCTGTTGACAACGACGACATAAAAATCCAGGCCAATGGCTCTGCTATCTCCTCCCTAGCTTCCCATAGGATCCTGGGGTAAATGCCATCAGGCCCAGGAGACTTATCTATATTCATCCTTTCCAATATTCCCAAAACCTCTTCCCTGCATATTTCCAGGGCATCCATTCTAATTATTTGTGATTCCATATTCACATCAGCAACAGTGTCCTGTTCCTGAGTGAATACTGAGGAAAAGTACTGATTTAATGTCTCTCCAATCTCCTCCGCCTCCACACACAACTTCCCACTACTATCCTTGACTGGACCGATACCTACCCTAGTCATCCTTTTATTCTTGACATATCTATAGAAAGCCTTTGGGTTTTCCCTAATCCTACCAGCTAAAGACTTTTCATGTCCCCTTCTCGCTTCTCTTAGCTCCCTCTTTAGCTCCTTCCTGGCTACCTTATAACACTCAATCGCCCCTACTGAACCTTCACGCCTCATCTTTACATATGCCGCCTTCTTCCCTTTCACAAGGGACTCCAATTCCTTACTAAACCACGGCTGCCTCACAAGGCCCTTTACACCATGCCTGACTGGTACATACCTATCGAGGACACGCAGTAGCTGCTCCTTGAACACTCCCACATCTCATTAGTGTTCTTCCCTTGAAGCCTGTTTTTCCAATCCACACATCCTAAGTCATGCCTCACTGCATCATAATTTCCCTGCCCCCAGCTATAGCTCTTGCCCTGCGGCACACGATTATCCCTCTCCATCACTAAAGTAAAAGTCACCGAATTGTGGTCACTGTCCCCGAAGTGCTCACCTACCTCCAAGTCTAACACCTGGCCTGGTTCATTACCTAGAACCAAATCCAATTCTTGTAAGGGGGAAAGCCACTCTCTGATCACCCTGTGTATACCCCTGATGCTGTTAAACACCTCCATCAGGTGCACCACTCAGCCTTCTTTGCTTAAAAGTAAAATCAAGTAAATCTAGCCTCTGTTCAGTTTGAGTATACTCTTGTCTTGATACTACAGAAATGTCATTTACATGTGTTAAATTTCATCAGAGATTCATTTGTCCACCTGAACAGTTGGTTTATACCCACCTGTACCCTCACACGTTCCTCCTCACTGTGAACCACCAGCTTATTATTGTGTCATCCACAACATTATTTAACATTTCCCCCCAAATCCATCCCTCCCATTCTCATCATCATCATTTATGAAGTTCACTACTTAGCATTGATTTTCTTCCCGTTCTCTTGTTATTCCTATTTTGGGAAATTTGCAGCGTGATGCAGTTGAGTTTTTTTTATGAGAGAGCCACAAAATTTATTTTGGACATGGAGCTGAATTCTCCTTTTATACTATGCTCCCCTCTATGTTTTATTCAGAAGGCTTGTACGTAATTAATATTGGATTAGGATTAAGTGGCTTTTGGGTTTTAGGTGGACCTGGGTAATGTTCTTTGTATCATTCCTGCAATAGTCAGAGCTGAAGGAACTTTCCATCTGTACGATGAACAGAGATCCACAATTTTGTTTGAAAGAGCTCGAGTAATGAGGATAAAGATTCAATTAAATTCTACATTACGAATCGTGGCAGGAGATTAAATCATATCGTCAAGTCACTTTGAATTGGGAACAAATTATTAAACATACACCCACTTTTCTTCATATTATAAAAATAGTTTCACATCATGTTCTTAGAGCAACTTGGTCTTGCAGTTGCTCCTAGGATTGCAGGCAGTTAAAGATTTCATGTAGTCTTTTTTGCAGTTGATATGACTATTATAGTTTATTAATTTCACATCATTTTTTTCTATTTTGTTTCATTAACATACAAAAACGAAAAAAATAAACAAACTCACGATTTTTTTTCAAACAAACTTTTCTTTTAAAAGAGCTTTTTAAGGGTGGTTTACAAAAAAAAACATGTATGTTTTAAAATGTTTCTTTTATTAAACTGCAAATGTGTTTTTGCTTTGAAAAATTAATCAGCTCTTTTTAAAATAATTAGTTGCACCTTCCTTCCGGGGAGTCCTACACACTTTCCAATCTAGAGAAGTCTACTTTCTTCTCGGGATTTATTGAAGAGGAATATATTTATTGGTTTATTTAGCTAAACGGTTGATTTTGTTTAAGTTTTATATGCTTGATATGCATCTGTATATATTTTACCATTTTTAATCGTTACTCTCTGTAGGTAATGAAAGGTAACATATATATATATATATATATATATATATAAAAGTTGTCAAAAACAATCCTGCTTTTAGGCATAATGTTACTAAGGCCATATAAAAGTTACAGAGAGAGATGGCTAGAAGATTTAGAGAACAAATTATCCAGCAAATCAGTTATATAGTTGGTTAGGAAAGATAAGAAAGTAGTTTAAATGTTTCCAGTGGCTATTCCTCTATCAAAATGTTTTTTCAGCTTTTAGAACAACTGAAGGGGATTGTCTCTCTGAGGAAAACGGAAGAGCAATCAATTATTGGACAATTGGAATGATTCTTCTGTTCAGCAGCGTTTGAGAAGAGTTAGTAGAATTATTGCTTCAGTGAACTTTTCTATCGGGGCATCAACAGGAGATTCTGGGCCAGTGACCATGAATTGAGGATGGCTTGTTGCTTTCCCTGTGCTAGGATTAAGAACGTTTCGAAACATTTCATGCACCTTGGTAAAGGTGAGATTGAGTAGCCAAACATTATTTTCGATAATGGCAGGAATGACATGTTTTAGGGAAAGATTAAAACAGTACAGAGTGAACTTAAGAGGTGAGGTAGAGTATTAAAAATAACACCATTAAAGCAATAGTTTCTTGTTTACTCCCAATACCAAACTCAACTGGGAAGGAACAAAGGGTTAAAAGAGAAAAATCAACTGCTGAAAATCTATTGTGTTATTGAGGGATTTAGATTTTTGGGATATTGGAATCTACTTTAGAATGGAAATCACCTGGTCAGAAAAGATTGGTCTCATCTAAACTGGAAAGCAACGAATATCTGAGCAGTGAGATTTGCTCATTCTATGTAGGGAAACTTTATATTGATAGATTTGACAAGGGGGATATTCCAAGTAGAATTACAAATGGCAGGATGGTTAGAGAAGTTAATCATTGTGAGGACAGCACGTCAATTAGAAAAGAAAAACGAGAGAGTCAAGAGTATATAGTAATTCTGAAGCACGAAATTGAATTTATTTCAATGTAAGGGGTCTTACAGGGAAGGCTGATGAACTCAAGGCATGTTTAAGAACATGGGATTGGGACATCATATGTATTACAGAAAGTTGGTTGAGAGATGTCCAAGTCGAGAGTGTAGTTCTGGGAAAGCACAGCACGTCAGGCAGCATGTGAGTAACAGGAAATTTAACGTTTTGGGCAAAAGCCGCTCATGAGGAATGTACTGATGAAATGCTTTTGCTTGAAACATCGAGTTTCCTGCTCCTCGGATGATGCCTGACCTGCTGTGTTTTTCCACCACCACACTCTCGACTCTAATCACCAGCATCTGCAGTCCTCACTTTCGCCTGAAAGATGTTCAAGACTGGCAATTCAATGTTCCAGGTATAAAGGGTCATAGAAAGGTTGGAAACAGACATGCGGAGTGCAGGGAGGGGGAGTTCTGCTATTTTTGTTAAAGGAATAAATTATTACTGCAACTGCGGAAGATACTTCTGAAAAAATATCCAGTTAAAATATGCATGTAGTATTTAAAAAACAGAATAAAGTTCATTTTGAATAGATTGCACTAAATGCTCATTTGTGACAAGTCGTCCAGTGAAAACATATTGATTGAAATTAAAAATAAGAAAGGATAGAGCACGTTGATTGTATTGTACCATATGCTCTCCAACAGTAAGAAAGAAATTGAGGAACAAACATGTACGGAGATCTCGGATATATGTAAGCTTAGTAAGGTTGTAATAATGGGTGATTTTAATTTTCTAAAAATTGATTGGGACTACAACAGCGTTAAAGGGTTGGATGGTGAAAAATTTGTCAAATATGTTCACGAAAATTTTCTTCCTCAATATGCGGATGATTCTAACAGAGAAGGAGCAAAACAAGGCCTTCTTTTGTGCATTATGCAGGGCAAGTGCCTGAAGTAAACGTGAGGGAATGTGTTGGGTTTTGCAATCATAACCCTATTAGTTTCATAATAGCTATGGAAGATAATAAGCCTTTCATTAATGTTTGTTTTAATTGGAGTACCATGAATTTTAATGACATGGGACAAGGACTTACCAAGTTTAATTGGAGTAGACTGTTAGCAGGTAAAACGATGTCTGACAAATGGGAGGCATTCAGCAGTGTGACGACGGGTGTTGAGAGTCATTATATACCTGATAGAGTGAAGGGTACTGCAGGTAAGCTTAAGGAACAGTGGATAACTACAGTTATTGAGCTCTTATTCAAGAATCAAAGAAAACCTTACTTTAGATGTAAACAACTTTATATAATTTTATCTCTTAGTCAATATAAAGGGTGTGGAGCATGATTTTGAGAGAAATCACGAAAGCAAAAAGGCGATATGAGATAGTATGGGCAGATAAGGTGAAGGATAATCCAAAGATATCGTGCAACTACATTAACAGCAAGAGGGTAACAACAGAAAGGGTAAGGCCTCTCTAAGATCATGAAGGATATCAATGTTTTGAACCCATGAGATGGAGAATAAAATCATCCCATTCCTGGTTCACTAGACAGCAACAAACACACACTATTACCTGCACGTCACATTCATCCAGCTTGTACTCTGTCTGCTATTTGTCAGTCTATTGATCCATTTGTTCAAGATCCTTTTGTATTGTTAGAAACCCTTCTTCACTCTCCACGATGCCACCAGTTTTGGTGTCATCCACAAACTTACGAACCATGCCTTCTATATTCCCACGCAAATCATTTACATAAATGACAAACAATGAAAACCCAGAAACAACCTGTGTAGAACACTGCTGGGTACAAGCCTTCAGTCCGAAAAGCAACCACCCACCATTACTCTCTGTCTCCTGCCATTACACCAATTGAAAGTGCTGGAGAGAACCCCTACAGTTCAGACAGTATCTTCGCAGAGAAAAATGGAATTAACTCTTTTTGAGTTTAACATAACTTGTTCAGAATATGTTCATATAAGAGTCGATATGTTAACTCTGTTCCTCTGTCCAGATCCTGCGCCATCTGTTGCATTCCTCCTTCATTTTGCATTTGTATTTCAGATTTCCACTATCTCTAATATTTTGTTTTTTCTTGATTGATCTGGATGTTGAACCCGATTATATTTGGACAATATGCTCCATTCCTGTTCCCATCACTTGTGCCAATGACACATGTATTGCAGTGGATTCTGTTTCTTATTTAAGTTCTGAAAATAAATGCGTGGACCACATCAAAGTGATTTTCATTTAAAAGGCCTTTTAGAGGCAGCTCCACTTGATGAGCAAAATAGGAACAGTTTATTAATTTTGATATTATCTGTGCGTTTATGACTAAACACTTCTCCTCAGTCTCTGAACATTTTCAAAATATTTCTCTGAATAAGTACAATAATGGTGGTTTTCATGCAGCCCGTCCTCTCTGTACCAGCTCGGTATGAGCTGTATTCTCACTCTTACTCTGCTGTAACTCACTGTAACAAAATACATTTTGTTATCTGTGTGTGCTTTTATTTCTGAAAATCTGTCCAGATATAAACAATCTTAACACCTGTGTAATGTGTGATTCAGCAGTCGATATATAAAATATATATATGTACTTTACATTTAAAATTACCCTATTCCATTCACATTGTTGTTCAACATTCCATATACCAGGGGTCATCTGTTATCTTGCTCTGCATTGCATTTCATTCCATTTGTCAGAAACATTGATGTCTGAATACTCGTGACTGGGAGATATTGCTGCATTCCCCTCAGGTCTCCTCAGCCACGGGCGGTAGACCTTTCTGTCTCATAGCCATTATCATATTCATTCCATCCCTTACTCACTAATTCATGACATTTAATAAACGAGGTTATTGTACATTGTTATGGACCAGGCCCAAACCATCACAACATTCTTAAGCACGTATCCCAGTCCGTAATGTTTCCATTTGTTGAAGGTAAGTATATAGTGGATATTTCCAGAGTGAATTAGTTGATCTGACTGCCGACTTTTAAACAAACAGAATGTATTTGCAAAAATAAGGAATGAAACAAAGCGAATGGAAAATACCGTACCTGAATAATTCATCCTATCCAAAACTGACAGGCTATCTCCAATTAATGATGCTGATCCAAATTACTTGCAACAATCCTAATAAACAAACCCTGAGCACAAACAGTAAAAATTACACACAAAAAAAACTTATAGGTTCCGAAGTCAGTGGGCTGAAGCAGGGGGAGAGCGTCCAGTTTCAGCACTGAACCTGACTCAACTAACCCTCGAACTGAAATGACCTGTGCATCAGTTTTATTTGAAGGCTTGGAAGCCCTCTGTCCGAGGCATTATCTATTAGGCAAAAAACAAAGGACCCCAATGACGCATTCAATATTGAGACATGTTGGAATCTTGGGACGTTTAGGACCTCTCTGAAAAAAAAATCAAGGACAACATAATCTGATAAACAGACCCCCTGTGTGACAACTCCCCCAATATAAAAACGAATCTTCAATATCCAAAGAAAGCTTCTGTTTTCAAAACCACAAAAAATAGAGGTTCGTACTCTAAAATGCGTATATACATTTGTTTACAATAAACATGCGAACAGGCACAACTACATCCAGATTCAGTGTATGGTACTTCCATCGTTGTGTGCCTCCATTTGTCACTCACGTCTCAACAATGCATTGGCAATCATGTTTTCAAGACCTCTACGTGCACAATTTTCAAATTGAATGGCTGTAACAACAGGCCCGAGCTAAACAGTCTCGCATTTTTGTCCTTAATTTTCTCCAAAAAGACTTGATTGAGTTATGATCAGTGTAAATGGTTGTCTCTGATGTGTTGCTGGCAACGTAAACACTGAAATGTTGTCGTGCCAACACAAAGCTCACAGTCACTTTCTCAACTGTTGAATATTTCTAATAATGAACATTCAACATCTTGGAGAAATACCCAATAGGTCTATCTGTCTTCTTGTCGTCTTCCTGCAGAAGCCCAGCACCGAAATCCACATTATTCGCATTTAACTCCACCTTAAATGGTTTAGCATATTCAGGTGCGTCTGATCGTGTAGTGGTTAACACACATTTCAAATTCCGTCAAATGCCTTCTGACAGTCCTCTGTCCATTGAAACTTCTAGCCTTTCTTTAACAATTCAGTGAGTGGAGCAGTCACACTGCGAAAATGGGGCACAAACATTTGATAAAATCCAGTTAGTCCCAGGAAATGCTCGTTTTGTCAACGGTATGGGAAATTCCCCAATTACTCACACGTTTAAATCTCATGGCACCGTTGATCTATGTTCAATAGCATGGCCAAGGAAGGTGACTTTTGCTTTGACAAATTCACTTTTCTCTAGGTTTACCACCAAGCCTGCCGTTCGAAGTCGATCAAACAAATACGATAGATGCTGTAAGTATTCCTTCCATGAGTCAGTAAAAATCACAAGGTCAACAATGTATACCACAGGTTGGATAATCCGGCAAATTATTGGTTAGTCCCTGAAATGTGGCCGGCACATTTTTCATACCTAATGTAAGTTGCTTGTCCCACATTTTCAACACAGTCTTCCAACCATGGAACTGGGTATGCATCAATGTATTTAACTGCACTGAATTTGCGTTAGTCCATACATAACCGTTGGGTACCATTTTGCTTTGGCACCATGACTATGGGTGATTTCCAGTCTCTGTAACGCACGTTGATTATGTCATCTTAGAGCATGCCTTCAATCTCCTTCTGAACCTGTGCCAACTTTAGAGGATTATGCCTGTAAGGATGTTGCTTAATCGTAATGACAACTCCTATAGCTACACTATGCACAATAAGGTGAGTACTTCTAAGTTAATATCTGCATATCTCCCCATGTGATAGTAATAACTCTTTCTGATCATTTCAATTTTTTTCATAAAGGTAAATCAACAAATTATCCCAATTTTAGACAACTAATTCATTGTCCACTTAAATTTGAGGAATGCCTGATTGATAATCCTCTGTACTGGGTTCTTCCTTCAGTGCCGTAAGCATTAACACCTTCTCCTCTGACTTTCCTTACCTGTCAAAGTATATTTTGAGCATATTCACATTACACACTCTGTGCAATCTCTTCCTGTCTGGAGTCCCTATCAAGTAGTTACACTCGCTCAATATGCATTGTATTTGATAAGGTCTACTACACCTTGCCTTTCAAGGTTCACCTATAACTGGAAGTAATAGTAATACCTTATCCCCGATCGCAAAATTGCATTTTTTTTATTTCTTGTCCGCTTCTTGTTTTATTGCATGCTGCAATACTTTTAAATGCTATCTAGCCAACTCCCCAGCGCTATTAATTATTCCTTAAATTTTGAGACCTAGTCAAAATGTGTGGTCTTTAAACTCTGATTTACTATTTTCTCCTTCATCAATATTAATTGTCCTCTCACGTAATACCCCAAAAATAATTTCAATGGAATGAATTTGCTCTGTTAATTTCGTGCATCACTGTTCACAAAAAGTGCAAATGGAATTCGCTGACCTTAATCATCTGGATAGTCCTGGTCATAAGCCCTCAACATGGTCTTTAATGTTTAATGTCACCTTTCTAACGCTCCCTGCAATTTTGGATTGTATGCAGTCGATTTGAATTGCTTTATTCCTAAGACATTATAGTGAATAAATTAGATGTGAAGTTTGAATCTTGATCTCCATTGGTAGTCCGTATCTATTTTTTTTTAAAAAAGAGTAATTCCTTTACTATTCTTTTAGCTGTGACACTGCACCTTGGGATGGCCTCTGGAAATCTGGTCGATGCATCCATTATTGTTAACAAATACTAGTGTCCACTTTTTCTTTGTGGTGGGGGACCTAGCCAATCAATCAAGACTCCTGTGAAAGGTTCCTCATGTGTCGGAATAGTTCAGAAAGGTTCAGGTTTTATTACGTCTTGTGCTTTTCCAATTACCTGACATGTATGACACATCTGGCAAAATTCAAGTACATCCTGTTGTAGTCCAGGTAGTAAAATGTCCCTGTATTCAGTTTGTACTTTCCTCACTCCTAAATGACTTCTAGGTGGTAACTCATGCACCATTCGCATCACCTCATTTCTGTACCCCATTGGCAATATGATTTGATGAATCTCTTCGCATTTCTCATCTCCTTGAATATATGTTAATCTCCATTTCCCCATTTGGACATCACTTTTAAGGTAATAACACTCAGGGATACATTCAAAATTCCTAATGTATATGCTTTTTGATACAACTGCTTTAAACTTTTATCTTTCTGCTGTGACTCAATTAGTTTAGCTGAGCAAAAAAGTTTACATGATCACCTATTTTGCTCCTATTTTGCCCTAACTTTCTGATGGAACAATGTATCTGTTCATGCCACTTAAGCTTCCTTATCTTTACATTTGTGGTATTTTTGTTTCAACTGGTGACATTGGGACTTTGTTACCCACAATCAGGAAAATTTCAAGGATAAGACTCCTATATTGATTCAGTTGCCTACGTCTCCACTGGCTTTTCAATGAGAGTAGCAGTAATCCTACCACTGAATCAGCTATATATTCCGCAAGGAAAAATTGTATCCTTGGAACTGAGAGTTTGTCCAATACCCCTACCACAATTTCCCCACACTTTTCTGGACACGCTATGCTCACTTTACATGATTTTGCATCTTTTGTCTCATGGTGAATTCCCTTTCGCAGTACCTTTTCTGGAAATAGTCCTTCAGCAGTACCTATCTCCTCATCAATTCACAGAGGATCCTGTGTCTCTTAATATTGCATCCTCTTTATGTGCCCTATGTGGATAAAATTTCCCTTTGCAGGTATCTTTTCTAAGCAGATCTGGCACTACCTCCGTAACAAACCACCAGTCAGCTTGTACAAACTGATGCAGCTTTCTAGCTTCCATTGTGCATTATGTTACCGCTCCAACAAAACTCCCAGACTTATTCCTTTTTCCTGCGTCTGTGCTTTTTCTCTGAACCAACCAAAACAGTGATTTCATGTGTCCTAATTTGTTGCAATGAAAACAACAGAGTTTTTTTTAACCTTCTTTGCCTCCTTCAAGTATTGCATTCACCGAAGTCTACGTCTTCCTTTCTACTTGGGGATTTATCTTTGCCCCAATTTCTATCAATCTTGGACTGAATTGATTCTGGAAGCCAAAACAAGTTTTATAAAAATAATCACTAGTCATAATCATCAGCCACTTCAGCTGGCAGTCTTGCTTTTATAACTCTATGATCTTCCAAATGAGTTTGCACTCTGTGAATGCTTAAACTCCTAGAAAATAATTTTCTCTCTCAGAGCATTGTAGGTTTGCTCTCTTTTTAAAGCTCTTATCCATCTATCAAAGTTACTTTTTTTGATCCTTTCAAACTCAGTATGGGTTTGACCAGGATCCTTCCTTAAATTCCTGAAACGTTTTCTGTAGGCTTTTTGGCACATGCTCACATGTATATTTTCCTCTCCTCATATTCCCCAGATCCCTGCTCTGATAGTGTTGCGCATACCTCACTAGCTCTACCTACAAATTTTGTTTGCATCAACAAAACCTACATGGCCACTGGCCACTGAAATTCTTTAGCCACTTTCCTACTCATCAAATTTAGGCAAGCGTGAAAATGTTGGCACACGTTTCTCACCAGACTTTGGACTACCATGGGTTTGCCCATCTCAGTCTGTTCCTCACTAAGCTTACCTTCAGGCTTCATCCTCATCCTTTTAAATTGACTTTGCATTCTAAGTGTCCTTTCCGAAGCTCAAATGCTCCTTGCTTTTCTGTATCTCCTGCTGAAGCTATTTATTATGTTTTTCTCTTTCCTCTGCTAAACTTATTCGTTATCTTCTCATTTTAGTCGTAGCTCAAACTGCTTCATCTCTGCTTCTAAGTCAAGCTGCTTCTTTTGCCATTGATGTTTAGTCATCTCCACAGATCCTGATGGAGTTTCCAGCAAATTGGAATGCTGAGCTACCACGGCAACATCTCATCTTTCCTCAGATTAGAAGTAGCTTCAACTCCCTTTGTCTACTAATTCCCGCAGCTTGGACATATGTGCGTTTTGTAAACCCCCCAAGGTAATTTTCTCCATCTCCAAAACAATCTTGGTTCCTGCAAGAACCATTGCTATCTGAAGCTCTTTTTACTCACCAAATCAACACACGAAATAGGAGATAATAATACCTGCCACTCGCTGCCTAAATTCCACAAAGGCCCCCTAATCTGTTATGGACCAGACCCGACCCGTTGAAACATTTTAAGCAGGTAGCCCGGACCGTAAATTTGCTGTTTTTTTGAAGGTTACTGTATAGCTGATATTCCCAGAGTGAATTAGCTGGTCAAACTGCCGAGTTTTAAACAAATGACATTTATTTGCCCAATTACCAAATGAAACATTAGGACCCTAAAATAGAATACCTGAATAACGTATCGTATCCGAACCTGACAGGCTATCCCGATTTAAGGATGATGTTCCAGAATACTTGCAACAATCCAAATAAACAAAATCCCTTAGAAACAAGAGTAAAACTGCCACAACTGCTTCCAGGTTATAAGGTTAGAAGAGCAGAAGGGGGCAGAGAGCGTCCAGTGACCCTGACTCAGCTAACCCCCAAATTGATCCAACTTCTCCAGTTATGGAGTTTGACGGGTCCTCTTGATTATACAGGCTACCTTTCAAAGACTTAAAAGGCTTCTGGATGAGGCATTATCTGTTCGGTATAAACAAAAGGACTCCAACGAACCTTTCAAAATTCGGACATATTGGAATCTTGGGTCGGTTAGACCATCTTTAGAAAACTCAAGGACAACATAACCCTGTAAAGGACTGGCTTTGCGAGAACATGCCACATTTGGCTTTGGCCTGAATTCCAAAAATGTAAGACTTACTGCTTTGAAGCCAATATAATGTATTCAGTTGTTTGTTAGTTTACATAAAATAGTGCTCAATCATATTGTGTGTTCAAGATACAGCATTGGCACGTGTGGAATGTCCAGACAAATCCACATTTGGTCAGGGCAAATATATCCACTGAGAATCAGTTGCCGGCCGCCTGTTCTAGTCGAGGAGAGACCAGCATGGAAACCACATCTAGATTGTGATTTTTTTTGTGGATGGTCATGGTGGAGAGTTCAGGTGGTTACAGTATTGCAAATGAACAACACAGCAGAATCATCTAGCCTTCGATAAGAAAATGTCCATAATTCTCCCACACAACTAACTTCACGAGAGCAATTGAAGATGGGAGATGTGACCAATAGCCAGCAATGTCAACGTTCAATTCAATCCAGTTGTTGTTTGGAACTGAACGTCGCATTCTGAAAGGAATTATCTTGATCTGTTTATTCCGTGACTGTGATCGACGTCAGTCTCCATGGATCCTAATTAAGTCACTGGATGGTTTTCCTCTTCTATTTGTATGGGGCTTCTTCCAATGCTTTATCCCATTATTGCTGCAGATGCATCACCTGCAACACTGACAAGGATCAGCAGTTGCAGAGACAGGGAGAGGAGAGATCAGAATCTGAGAACCATCGACTGGAATGTTCAAACAATGGACAACAATCAGAGAACAGTAGATTGGAATGTTTCAACAATGGATCAGAATCTGAGAACATTAGACTGGGATGTTTCAACAGTGGATCAGAATATGAGAGCATTAGACTGGAATGTTCCAACAATGGATCAGAATCTGAGAACAATAGACTGGAAAGTCGTACCAATGGTTCAGATTCTAAGAAAAATAGACTGGAATGCTGCAACAATGGACAGGAGATTATCTTTGGGTCTTTTCCTTGTTTCTTGGTATTGGTACATCTTACCATATCGGATATTAGGTGTACTGCTGATTATTCAGTCTGGTTACTATCCCATGCTCGCTATTGTTGGTGTTCCATTAAGTCTCCCCATCTCTTTCGATATATTAATCCCATAAGCCACGGTGAACTTCACTGCTATTTCTGTTATCTATATTTAGTAAAGATTGAAACTATTGTCTTCAGTTTCAAATGCAAATCCATTAATTCTCCACACATTTCAGAACTGCCCACACCCCCGCCCTCACAAACATCTGAGAACAAGACTGTTCACAATCCCAAAGTACTTTTTTTTCCCGAATTGATTTATGTCTTGGTATTCTCTTCATTACCAAAGCTACCCAATATCAGCTCCATTATATTCCCAGACCGCATCTTGACGTCAGTGCGGGTGTTAAATAAACCAATATCGATACCTTGGTAAAAGTCAGACTTTATGGTTCCAGTTCTCTTCTAATCAATCTTTCCGTTACAAATATTTCCATCAAAATCTTGTTCTTGTCTGTAAACTAAATTCGTGACAGGGTCACTGTGTCAGAGTAGTAATGTGGCTGGCCACGTAATTCAGTGGCCAAGGTAACTACACTATGGACACTGTTTCAAATCCTATCTCAGATGATGAACTTAAATTCAAATGAGAGGAACAGGAAATAAAAGTGAAGTTTACTAATATAATCCCACCAGCACTTTGTCAATAAGTTTATCTATTTTGCTGTTGTGCTTTGGTGAAGAAATCTCGCATTATTGCCTGATCTGCATTAGGACTGAAGTCAGATTCAATAACTTAAAGAATGGCCTGACAGTAAAAGGCATTTAGTGAGGTTCACAAATGCTGCTCTACTCGAGATGCAGATATCCCATGAAATTAGAACATGTAAGGTAGAGGAAACAATTACAAAGAATGATGCTAGAGATCTGAGACAAAAGGAACGAGTAAGTGCCAGAGAAATGGAACAGAGTTGGCAGCCTCAGGTCGAGAGAAGAATAGAAGTGACATTTTGTGTCCAATGACCATACATCAGAACTGAATGCAGCTGGGAAATAGTGTGTTTGATGTTGATGACAGGGACGGCTGTTGTGAAAGGGAGGAGTGAGTTGAATAGATAGAGAAAGAGAGAGGTAGAGAGAAATAAAAACACAAACAGAGGTATTGTTGATGATCCGCTGGAATGGAAATAAAAATCCAGACTAATCTTATTTATTTTTCTCCTGTTCTCATATTACTGGAATTCATGCCCATGTAAGGTGGACATCAAAGTCTCGGTTTAAAGTGAATTATGTCCCTATGTCTCTCTTCCTTGAGTGCGATCATTTTCTTTTAATCAGTAATGGGATGCTGGGACTATATATAATTCCCTTTCCTGATTGTCCTTGAGAAGGTGTTGGTGAGCTGCCTTCCTGACCCACTGCTGTCTGTGGGCTGTACGTAGTCAGTGCTGAGGTCCGCCTGGTTTAATTTCTTTGACAATTTATAGTGAGTGACATAACTGTGCAGCTGGCTTGGACATTTCAAACGACAACTGTGTGCTAACCACAGTGCTGTGGATGTGGAGTCACATGTAAGCCCGAGCAGGTGAAGATGGTAGATTTCCTTCCCTGAAGGGCATGAGTGTGCCAGGTCGGACAAACACAGTGGTTTCATTGTTTCATTTGATTCTCAATTCCTGATATTTTATTGAAGTCAAATTCCAACATTTTCCGTGTTGGGATTCGAATCCGGGGTCTCTGTCATCACCTTGGTCCATGGGTTAATATTCTAGGGATAATACAGCTAGGCCATCACCTCCTCAGCATCTCCAACTATCTCCGATGGCAATAGTGGTGTTGCTGTTGGCGTGGCTGTGCTTATCGTATAGCGTTTGCAAGGCAACAAAATGATTTGGTAAAACATACCATCCTTCTCATTTTGTATTTATGAGAAGGCAAGATGATGGGAAGAGCTCTTGGTGAAAATGAGGTGGATGTCCTTGGTCATGAGCCACTAACAGAATTCATACGGAGCAGTAAGTAATCAGCACAGTAAATGTATAGTGTCCTTAAGTGCAAAATGATGCAAGTATAAGTGTGAAGACACCTTACTGAAGTTATAGAGTGATATTGACACAGTACTTGGGGCGCTGTGAACAGATTTTCTCTCCTTCATGAGGAATGATCTGCTTGCCACAATGAGACAGAGTAAAGGTGTTACACCAGACTAATCCCTGCGGTGAAGGGACCATGAGGAGAGTGTGAAGGAAATGAGTGTTTAATCTGAAATGCGACAAAAGAATAAAAAGTGATAGCAATAAAACTTTAGGGTAATGGACCAGCATTCATTATTTTCAAAACTAAACATTGATATCGTGAAATATTACGTGTGTCCTATGTTTTCACATTTGGACAAATATATGATAGGGAAGGTTAAGAAGGATATGGGCCAAGTGCAGGAAAATGGAGTTAGCATGGATAGATATTTTAGTTGGAATGGTCCAGTTTGGGCTAAAGGGCCCGTTGAACTCTAAGACTCTGTGATAGTTTACATGACCCTGTGGAGCCCCCATGTTGGTTAGAGACAGCTCCAGGCTCTGAACCAACTCTCTCCGTCTCAATGCATATTTGGAGTGAGACCCTGCACTAAGTATCATGTTGTTCACAAACTTGTCAGCAGCCACACTCTGACAGGGTTGGTCATTCTCAAAAGCCTCTGGCCACCATGCAGAAGACTAGTCGGTCTTCTCGGAGATGGAAGGTACCTCCTTGAGACGTGGCACAAACCATCCACTGTGCCTCCTGACCATCAGCAAACCATGTTAATGTAACACGCGTTAAACATTAGCAATGGAGAAAGAAGGCACAACATGGAGCAGTCTGTCTGTGCAGTCACTGCTTCATTGGTTTGTTGTGTTAAAGCATCGATGACATCCTCCTATTTCAGTGTAACAGTTTGGAGGAGCTGAATGGCCTCTTCTGTTCGTGTGTCAGTGTCTCGGGTGGCTGAATGTCCTCTTTCTCGTTCCAGGGAAGAGATGCATTACTGGGTGAGCCGTGGTAGCTGCTTCCAGCGTGTTGTGCTGACTAGATTCCTTATCTTCCTGTGTAATAATAGACAAACAGGAGGCTGAAAAAAACAGCAAGCCAGGCAGCATCAGGAGGTGGAGAAGTCAACATTTCAAGTATACTCGTTCTTCAGGACTGCGGGTGGGGGTAGGGGGAACTGCAAATAAACAGGGAAGGGAGTGGTTGTTGTGGGGAGGGCAGCAAAATTGTAAGGTAGGGGATAGTTGGACACAAGTGGTGGGTGCAACGTGGTTGGTCGATGGAGGGGATGAATCCAGTTGGGAGCTAGAAGGCGGGGTCATTTGGTGGAATGGAAGGGAGGAGGCGGGGCTGGAAAGCGAGTAGGGACATGGTTGGGAAGGTTATTTCCAATTGGAGAACTCAATGTTGAGTCTTCCAGGCTGTAGGCTCACCAGGCTGAAGGTAAGATGTTGTTCGTCCAATTTGCGGTCGGACTCACTGTGGCAACAGAGAAGGCCAAGGAGGTCAAGTTGTAAAGGAATTGGGAAGGGGAATTGAAATGGGTGGTGACTGGGAATTCATGTCAGCCCCTTTGCACCGGGCTGTGATGCTCAGTGAAGTGTGCACTTAGTTTACGTTGCTCTCCCCGATTTAGACAAGACCACATCAGGAGAATCTAATGCAGTAAACTAGGTTGAAGGAGAGGCAGGTGAACCTCTGTTTCATCTGGAAGGACTGTCTTGGGCCTTGGATGAGGTGAGGGAGGTATGTGCCAGCAGATGATGTATTTTATTTTTCATCTGAAAGTGTCAGTTGTCCATGGGGAATGACAGGTTTGGTGGGGAGTGTGGCACGAGCCAAAATTAGTGAAGGGATCAGTCTTTGTTGAAGATGTGCCAGGTGATGGGATCCAAACTAGTTTACTGTGTCTGCCATTCCTGATATGTTCTTCTCTATATCGGGGAGACCAAATGTAAACTAAGGGGAATGGTTTGCTGAGCATCTCAGCTGGGCATGTAAGGGCTGACCTGATCTCCAAGTCACTGCCTATTTCAATTCCACCTCCCACTCCCATTCCGACATGGCCATCCTTGACCTCCTCCATTGCCACAAAGAACCAAAGCACAATTGGAGGAACAGCGCTTCATATTCCACCTATGTAGCCTACAGCCAGGGTGTCTCAACACTGAGTTCTTCAATTTCCACTAACCACCCTTCCAATCCCCCGACCTCATGCTTAGCCCCTCTCCTTCCATTCCTCTGATCAACCCATCTTCAAACTGTCAACGGGATTCATTCTTCCCATTGGCCAATCCGGTGGTACCCTCGACCTGTCTTCCCCACCACAACACGCCGCCTCCTCCTATTGCCCTACCTTGCCTCTTTATCTATACACACCCTTACCCCCACCACCAGAACTGAAAATAGGTTATACCCAAGATGTGGATTTGTTCTCCTGATGCTGTCTGACTTGTTGTGTCCTTCAAGTCTCCTGAATTCCAACATTTGTAGTTTTAAAAAAAGTCTTTTCTTGTGTAATAGGTAAGAGAGAGTGAATGCGCTGTTCCTCTACTTAGACAATAGCTTTTATGGGCTGAGTGTTTTTCTCATATTTCTGTGAAACCAGCCTGAGATGCTGAATGAGCTTCTCATTTTTAGTCCTGTGGAAATGTTCATGGTCCAGCAGTGCTGTTACATGAATGTTGCCTACACGTTAACAGCATGAGCTTGAATGTTGTCCAGGTTTTGATGTTTTCATCTTTTCTGAGCATCCTCACTTCTGATCTAATGAAGGAGGATAACACGTTGATGAACCAGCTGACGATGTTTGTGCCGAGGAAGCTACCCTGAGGATCGCCCACAGAGATATCCTGGGACTGAGAGGATTGATCTCCACCAGCCACATGGTGTTCGGAATGGCCCAATCACTTGGAAGTTTACAACTGATTCCAGTTAGGTGCAATTTTATTCGGCCTCCTTGACATCTTGTTCAGCCACGTCCTGCTGTGATGTCAGGGCCAGTCATTCTGACGCTGTGTTCATATCTTTTGATTTGGAGATGCTGGTGTTGGACTGGGGTGTACAATATTAAAAATCACACAACACCAGGTTATAGTCCAACATGTTTAATTGGAAGCACACTAGCTTTCGGAGCATCGCTCCTTCATCAGATGCTAGTGAAGGGCTCAATCCTAACACACAGAATTTAAAGCAAAAATTTACAGTGTGATATAACTGAAATTATACGTTGAAAAATTAATTGTCTGTTGTGTCTTTCATCTGTTTTAATATCATGGTATTCAAACAGATGAAAGACTCAACAGACAATCAATGTTTCGATGTATAATTTCATTTAAATCGCACTGTAAATTATTGCTGTAAATTCTGTGTTAGGATTGAGCCCTCTACCATTACCTAATGAAGGAGTGATGCTCCGAAAGCTAGTGTGCTTCCAATTAAACCTGTTGGACTATAATCTGGTGTGTGATTTTTAACTTCACAGCTTTTGTTCACGTCAAAGGCCAAGGTAAATGTGTGGGGGCTGTTTCCTTCTTTCAGAGGGTAGTGACTGTTGGGGTCTCTCTATCCCAGACAGCTACATCTCTGAATGTTTGGGGGAGCAGTTTGGTGTTAATGAATTTTGACACATCAGGGAGTTAAGTGCTACAAAGAATTGGGCATGAAAGAGAAATTGCAGCCAAGAGAGTTCAGCCCTGACGTTACTGAAGGGAAGGACAGGCTTGACGGGCTATATAGCCTAGTATTATTACTGGTGTAGTTCACTTTGTTGCCTCTTCCATTTCTTGTTGTACTGGCTTCAAGTAGCTCAATAGGCTGATACTGTTGCTGCATGGTCTAAACTGGGTCTAGTTCTATCGACTGGAGGCGGCCGATTGGTCTCCTCCTGTAAATGTGTATCACGGTCCAGGAGCTGAGAAGCCTAATCTTGTTCTGTTGCAACTGAAATCCGTATATACCAGATCGACCACCCTTGGAGAAAGTCATCACTGCAGATGCTGGTGATCAGAATTGAAAAGTGTGGCACTGGAAAAGCCCAGCTGGTCAGCCAGCATCCGAGAAGCAGGAATATCGATGTCTTGGATATTCCTGATGATTGGCTTGTGCCCAAAACGTCGATTCTCCTGTCCCTCGAATGCTACCTGACCTGCTGTGCTTTTCCAGCACCTCACGTTTGGATGTCTACCGGCCCGCCCTACTCAACCTTCCTGGTCACGTCATTAAAGAACGTTAACAAATTCGTTAGACGTGAACTTCCACTCACAAAGCCATTCTTACTATTACTTTTCAAACATCTGTTTTCCCAATGCACGTACATCTTGTTCCTCAGAATCTTCTCAAGTAATGTACCTACAACAGATATTAAGGTTACTGGTTTGTATTTCCCAGCCTTTAGTTTTCAGTCCTTCTTGAATAAGGGCACGACATCTGCTTTCCTCCAGTTTTCTGGGATCTCACCTGTGGTAACTGATGAACAAAATTATCAGCCAGGGCCCCCGTAAATTCTTCTCTAGCCCCTGCACTGTTTTTGGATATATCTGGAAAGGACCGTGAGATTTATCTAACTTCAAACATTCTGTTGGATCCAATACCTCCTCTACTGTGATATGGACTGTCCCTAAGATATCACCAATAATTTCCCCAATTTCCCAAGTACTCATGTCCTTCTTCACGGTAAACATAGAGGAGAAAAATTTGTTGAGGACATCGCTCATCTCTTATGGTTCCACACATTTTGGTCTTTGAGGGGTCCTATTCTCTCTCTAGTTACTGCTTTTCCTTTAATATACGAAAAGCACCACTTTGGATTCACCCTGGTCTTCTCAGGCAAGGTTATCTCATACCCTCTTTTCTCCCTCCTGATTTCCTTCTTCAGTAAACTCCTGTATCCCCTGAAAACCTCCAAGGATTCGCTAGATCCCAGCTGCCTCTACCTGAGCCACGCCCCCACATTTCTTTTGGTAAAAGCCTAAACATCTCTTGTCATCCAGTGTACCTCATTCCTGTCAACTTTCCTTTCACCCTCACAGGAACATATAGATCTTAAACTCCCACTTGCTGGAGGTCCCTTTGCTTGCAAACCGACTACTCCAATCAACCCCTGCAAACTCCTGTCTAAGTCCATCAAAATTAACCTTGCCCCAATTTAGAACTTGAATCTGTGGACCATTTTTGTTCCCGCTGCATAACTATTATAAAATTAATAGATCTATGGTCACTGGTCCCAAAGTGCACATCTACTGTCACCTCACTCAGCTGCCCTGACCTATTTCTTAAGAGTAGGACAAATTTTGCTCCTTCCCGATTAGGACCCTCTACATTCTGCTTGAGGAAACTTTCCTGACACGCTTAATCGATTCAATCCCATCAAATCCCTTAATGCTTTGGCAATTCCAGTCTGTGTTATAAAAATTATTAAAGCCCCTATTATGACAACCCAAATGTTCCTGAAAGTTTCTGCAATCTGTCTACATATTTTTGTTCCTACAATTTCTATTTACAGTTTGGGGACCTATCGTACAACCCCAATAATGTTATCATCCCCTTCCTATTTCTTAGTTCCACCCACAAAGCCTCATTGAATGATCCAACAGTTATTTTGCCTCTGATCACTGCTGCGATACACTCTTTATTCAGAAATGCAACTCCACTACTCGCGTTTCACAATCTCTGTCCCTCCGAATGCATTTAACTCTGGTAGATTAAGCTGTCAGTCCTATCCATCCCTCAGCCATGTTTCTGTAATAGCTAGACTATCGAGCGCCGATAACCTATTCACACTCTGAATTCATCAGCCTTAACTGTCAGCCCTTTTGCACTGAAATAAACACAATTTAATCCATAGGCATTTCTTGTTTCCTATCCTGTTCCAGCCTGATATGTCTCCTCAACGTATGATGTTTGATTACGATATCTCCTTCCAGCCTCTCACTTGCCTCCTTGCTCTTGAGGATACCACCTCCTGCCAATCTCGTTTAAACACGCCCCCGTTGCACTAGCAAAACTGGCTGCGGAGATATTGATTCCCCGCTCCAGTGGATGTGCCACCAGTCCCTCCTGAACAGGTCAACTCTGTCACAGAAAAGCTCCCAATGGTCGAAACATATGAATTTCTCCCACTGCACCAATTCTTTAGTCATATATTTATCTTGGTGTCCTCCTATTCTTAACTTAACTAGCTCATGACATTGGAAGTAATCTGAAGATTATCACTGTCGAAATCCTGGTTTTTAACTTTTCTCCGAGCTCTCATTTAATCATTCTATAGAAACACATTCCTATATCTAACCATGTCATTTGTACCATCGTGCACAATGACTTCCGGCTGATCATCTCCCGATTGAGAACTTTCAGCAGCCACTCAGAAACATTCCTCAGAAACATATTGTATCGAACAAACAACATGGATGTAACTGTTTTGGCGATCAGAATTACATACAGTGTCAGGATTCAAAACAATGCATTGTCACTCCAACATTTTGAAAATGGTTGGATTCTGAATGATTACATGTTCAGAGTGAGCAAACAATTGAACAATCAAATAGAATTAGAGTTCTTATCCATTTATACATAATCAATCAGTTTAATTTCTCACTGAAATGTACGAGCTTCAGCTATTTGCCAGAGAATTAGAAATGGCTATAATTCAACATGCACTGTGAATATTAACCTAAATAAATGATTTGTGCTATCAAATTTTAGTGAACAATAATTTGAAAACTTTTAATTTTTAGAAAGAACGTTATTTAATATGAAATGTAGACAGTAAACAAAAAAACAATGAACATATTATCGTGTGAGAGACAAGTCAAACCTTTTCAAAGAGATTTGTGCCAAAGCAATGACAGATTTGTTTTAGTAATTGGAATACGACAATTAAAATATTCGTGTTCTGAGCAATAATTAGACTACAAAATGAAGCTGGTCTTGTAATGCTTGCATTTTATATGTTCATGCTGCACTAAGTAATCCGATATTTGCGAGCATTTTCAATGGGAAATAATCTGATACTGACTTTTATTCGCATCAGACACTTGATAGAGTGCAAAACTTTAAAGTATAGGAGGAAGCCATTGGCCATTGTGTGTGCATCAGCTCCAGGAATGTCTCCCAAGCCCCTCCCATTTGCCAACCCTATCTCAGCAGCCTGTTGAATTGATATTTTCAAATGCATTACCAGTTCTCTTTTTAATCTTCATCCACAACTCTCCCAGGCAGTCCATTCCAAATCCTGACAACCCTCTCAATAAAAACGTTTTTTCCTTATCTCACTCCTGGCTCTTTTGCTGACAATCTTGAAATTAGAACTCCTTAGTGCTGTAATGCAAACTATTGGAAACAGAGAAAAATGACATGAACCACTATTACTAGCATTGTTACATACACATGGGGAAGTACACCATTTCGACTGGGTCTGCACATCAATCTAGGGCAAGCCAAACATAGACACGCACGAGAATTCCTAGAAAAAAGTTCCTGATGATGGGCTTTTGCCCGAAACGTTTATTTTACTGCTCCTCGGATGCTGCCTGAACTGCTGTGCTCTTCCAGCACCACTAATCCAGATTTTCTAGAAGCATAGCATTCCAAATGGAAATCAATCAAGAAACACATCGATTTTGATTCCATCTCACATTCTCTGAGAAAAAGAACAGGGCATAAAATCACCAATACTGGAAATTACATCACTGACTCAAGGAAACCTAAACACATAACTAGCAAGTGGGACATAACACAACACTTCACCAGAGGCTCACTGATAATGTTCCCTACTATAGTGATGAATCATCTGAAAATGAACTCTCCAGCTCAGATAGCAAACTGACATCCAGAAGAAGCGCAATTTCTCTCATCCTCCCTTTAACTAAATCCTTCTTTCCCGTTATCATTCCCATTATTTTAAGTTATTTATATTCTTCTGCAAAGTAATGTGGTGTCTGTCTGTCCGTGTGTGTGAGAATGTGGGTGTGAGAGATAGAGTGAGAGAGACAGAGAAAGAGAGAGAGAGAAAACAATCCTCTGTAATCTCTGAATTATTTCCCGTCCCGTGTGGAAAAGAGGGAAGGATGAGGAACACAGTATAGCTTAACATGTTGTTAAAAAGTTAGTTCAGGGTTGATGGCTTCAGATTTTTCGATAATGGAGATCTCTTCCAGGACAGGTGGGACCTGTATAAAAAAGGCAGGTTGCATCTTAACTGGAAGAGCACCAACATCCTTGTGGGGAGGTTTACTAGTGCAAGTTGATAGATTTGAATCAACAGGAGGGTGAGAACCAAAGCAGGGGATCAGGAACTGAGCAGAAGGTAGAGGTGAATAGAACATCAGGCACGGCCAGTCTAATGATCATGCCGAGAGAAGGAATCAAATCAGTCCAAAATGTGAGTTGAGAGTTGGAATAAATGATTAAGATGAGGTGCAGTTTTTTCAGGGATTAACAAATAAGGACAGAGAGTGTGGGGGATGTGAGCGATTATGGTGTGTGCGATCAGGAAGACAATGAACAAGAAAATATTAATGGGGAAAGAGGTTGAGGTGGAGTGAGTTGGGGAATTCTATGATAAACAACTGGCAGCAAAACTCAGGAAAACTTGGTGTTTTTCAAAGTGAATACCTGGGAAAGAAATTATTATGCTTCAGAGAAATAGCAATCTTATTGCTAGACGTCTGTATTATAATGAAGGGAAAGCTGTGTTCATGTTATGGCTGTAGCTATAATAATGGTGGCAAACAGCTAGAATAATATCAGTGCTATTGAGGGACAATGCTTGCACTGAGCATATGAATTACCCTGGATATTCCCAGAGATGGCTCGGCTGCCTTTGGTTGGGTAAGTGCTGAACCTCCATGAGATGGTGCTGTTTTGTGATGTAGCCACTTACTGAGTTCAGTCAAAGGAAGAAAGCAGCAATTGCCATTGTTTATTGCTTCAGAATATATCAGAGTGTCCATGGCTACCACTGCACACAATCAAGCAATGAAAAACATGCCTATCACGTCTGTGCCAGCATGTGCATATCCAAAGGTTTTCTAAACGTTTGTGAGGTTAACTGCCTCAACCACCCTCCTAGACAATGCATTCCAGATTCATACTACCCTCTCAGCTCGAAACACATTCCACAAATCCTCTCTCAATCCCCTGCCTTTCACTTTAAAAGTGTGTCCATTTGTTTTGATCATTTGACTAAGGAACACAGCTGCTGTCTGTTTATCCTCTCCATACCCATTATGCTCTTGTACCAGGTTCCCTCCTCAAACTTCCCTGCTGCAAAGAAAGAACAAGCAAATTTAGCCCTCCTCTTTCATACTCACTTTTGAGTACTCACTGGTCTTGTTACTTCTGACTTGCATCTTCCCAATTTATCGATGTTAAATTTCATTGGCCATTGATCTGGCTATCTGAATAATCTGTTTCTATCCTCCTGTAGCCTAACATTTTCCTCCTGACAGTGATCCACCAAACTCATTTTTGTGTCATCTATAACATTGGTCACCATTCCACTGCTCCCCACCTTCCACATTCTCACAATTGTCATTTCTGAATATCACAAACAAACTGTGATTTCCTTCCTGTTCTCCAGATGTTATTCAGAGGATGATTTAACAGTTCCAGTCTCTTGCGTTTCCTATTTTGGTGAATTTATGAGTGATGTAGTTAATATATTTTATGAGGGAGCCACAAATAGTATTTTCGACACAGAGTTGAATGCACCTTTTACACTCTGCCTCTCTGCATGTTTTATTTCTAAACCTTCTAAATAATTTCGGATAAGCTATGGTTTGGCCCCTTGCGCTGGAACATTAGCATTTTGCGTTGCACTGTTCTTTGTAAAATTCCCTGCAATAGCCAAAAATGAAGAAATTTTTCATCTGCAGGATGGACATGGACTCATTCATTGTTTGTTTAAATCAGCGAGTGTGATGAGGATAAATGTTCAATTAAGTTCTATGTTAGGGGCAAACTGCAGAAGATCAAATCATATTCTCATATCCACCTTGAACTGGAAGCAAATACATACTGTAAAAAAATCAAACATGTTGAAACACCACAGTAGGGGCGAAAAAAAACATGTCGTCTGCTCTTGATCAAGATATAGTACATGTACAAACTGAACAAGAATCAAGTGATAGAAGAAAAAGTACAAGAAATCCTTTCTTACTTTTGAATGGAATCCAGATCCCGATTATCTTGAACAGTGATGTTTTCTCATCCAATCTCAATTCCTCAAAAACAAGCTTTTCACTGTCACTAAAACTTCATCTGTCATTCTTCCTCCTCCATCCTACTCTTTTCTTACATTTCCTTTGCACTGCCCCTTCTGCTGCTACGTTCTCTTCCACTGATGATCTCCCTTCACACTCTTCTTCTGCCACTCCCCTAATTTAAACAAGCCAGACAGAAAAAGTTCACCTCATGCCGTAATCTCATGAGTTTTGAGAGGCAAAGATCCATTTGCAGAGTCATTATTTAATGTAAAATTAACAACTTTGTTATTTAAGTACGATAGAGAATAATAAAACAAACAACTATTTAGAAATCCCTTCAGTTCAAAGTATCTTTTACTTCCCACTCTACAATACTGGTCTGATGAAACAAAAAAAAATAAGGTTTACAAAAAATATAATCAAAACCAGTCAGCTTTGTCGATTCTCCTTTGTAGATTTTACTCTAGTTTGGCTTCGATGTTCTGCTGTGCAAATTTCTTACAGACAGGTACCTTCATGAAGCTTTTCAGCGTGCAGTCTATTTTTGTGGATGTTCTTAGCAGTGTTCACCCTAAATATTCAAAATGTTCGGTTTTATACCTCAAAACATCGGTTCATTTATGTAGATGCCATCAAATACATTATGTTTCAAACTTAATTTGTTTTCAGTATGTTGGGGTAAAATTTGAACTGACTGGCCGAATTTGAAATGGTTTTTGTTCGTGGCAACGCAGCCTCACTATTGATTTCACGGCCAAACGTTACGTTTTTAACTTCTTTCATAACACTTTGTGCCAGTTTCCAGTCTCTCTTAAAGGTAACATATACCTCTACACGTTCATTAGAAAATCGTTTATCTGTCCTGCATAGCTTTCCATACATTTGATCAACTTAGAAAGTTCACATAATATTCTTTCCTGTTCCAAAAAAGACCCATTTTCTCTCATTCTTCCTTTAACTAAATCCTTCTTTGCAATAATTCCAATTACTTACAATGTTACTGGTATTCTTCGACAATGTAATGCAAAGTGTGTGAGATGAAAGAATGAGATGTAATCGCATTCCTACATGAACGTGTTAATATACAATGTTTCCAATCTTTCTGATATCAAAAAAAAACGTAACAAATCTCCTGTATTCATGGATTGGGAAATTGAACAAATGATGTTAATGTATCGAACAGCAGTAATACAATGAACCTTTACTGCGACCATTGAACGACCAAATATTTAGTTTTCTCCCTAGAGGTTAAATTCAGTTTTTTTTTTCAATTCTGTGATGCATACGTTTTTATCAATATGCAATCATCATCGCTGACAAAACCAGAAGTTGCTGGAAATGCTCAGTAGTTCTGGCAGTGTCTGTTGTGAGAAAGCAGATTCAACATAATGCCGAGGAATGGGCGTGGGTTGTTTATTTTTTTGCCAATAGGATTCAGCGATGTGCCGGTTCGATACATTAGTCAGGGGTAAATGTAGAGTAATTGATTAGAGGAATGGGTCAGTGTGGGATACTCTTCTGAAGGTCAGCGTGGACGTGCTGTGTGAAATGGCCTGTTTCCCCACTGTAGGGATTCTATGATTCTCTGATTTCTTCATACAGAGGGCGGTGAGCGTCAAGATCAAGAATGGCTCTGAGCATGTTCAGGACATATTGAAGTGGGAGGGTAAACAGCCAGCGGTCGTGATTCACATTGATACCAATGATATCGGTAATAAAAGTGAAATTTTGAAATCCTACAAAGAAAGGTAAGGGAGTTGGGGGTAAATTTACAAGCAGGATCGCCAGTTTGTAATCTTGGGATTACTTCCCAGCAACTGGAAGTGAGACAAAGAAGAGGAAGATAGCACGGTTGAATATGTGGCAAAGAGCTCGTTTGGGACAATTGTTTCTGATTTCTGAATGATTCGAATCGCGTCCAGTGCACGTGGGAGCTGTACAAAAAGGAACGTGTGCACTTTAACTGGAGGGGCCCAAACATCCTGGAAGGGAGGTGTGTTCGTGCAGATTTAAGCTAATGATACAAGAGGCTGGGAACCAAAGCAGTAGGTCAGAAACAGAGCAGAAAGTAAAGGTTTATCGAATAAACAGGCAGAGCCAGTTAAATAACCATGCTGAGGGAAGTAATCATGACAATTTTAAAAATCTGAAAGTGGTCTCATCATTAATCTGTAAACTGTAGAAAACCTTTCCTATTTCTAAATGTATTTGGCTTTAACGTATTTCAAGATTTATATTCCCTCCCGAACAGTATGATGTTGATGCAGTGGTTTGTTTTGTGATCCAGGTTCCCCATTCCTCGTGTTTCAGTTTCACAGTCTGTTCATTGAAATAATACACTGTTATCTCATTCAACTCGCCAAGGTGCTGAAACGCAGATACATTTTCCCAACTATGATCCAAAGACCAATATTTAGAAAGAACAAAGTAAATTTAAAGCCAAGGAACAGGCCCTTCGGCCGTCCAAGCCTGAGTCGATCCAAACGTACTGTCTAAACCTGTCACCCAATTCCTAAGCATCTGCATCCCTCTGCTCCCCACCTACTCATGCATCTGTTCAGACGCATCTTTAAAGAATCTACCGTGCTTGCCTCTACCAAGTCTGCTGGCAACGATTTCCAGAAACCCACCACCCTCTGTGTGAAGCAATTACCATGTATACCCACATTAAACTTTTCACCTCTCACCTTGAAAGCGTGACCTCTCGTCATTGAATCCTTAACCCTGGGAAAAAAGCTTATCTATCCTGTCGGTATCTTTCATAATTTTGTAAACCTCAAGCATGTCCCTCCCCCCCCAATCTCCTTTTTTTACTGAAAACAAACCTAACTTACTCAACCTCTCTTCACAGCTAACACTTTCCATACCGGGCAACATCTCCGTAAAGCTTCTCTGCAACCTCTCCGGTGGCTATTCCTTTATCAAAATGATTTTCAGTTTTTAGAACTGCTGAAGGGAATTGTCTCTCTGAGGAAAATGGCAGAGCATTCAATTTTGGACACTTGGGATAATTCTCATGTTTGGCATCGTTTGAGAAGATTTAGTAGAATTATTGAGACAGTGAACTCTTCTGTCAGAGGCATCAACAGGAGATTCTGTGGCAGTGATCGTACATTTAGAAAGAGCTGTTGCTTTTCCTGTGCTAGGATTAAGAACTTCTCGAAACATTTCAAGAACATTGTTAAACTTTCTTCATCAATATGTAGATGATTTTAATAGATTGAGTAGTCAAAAGTTATTTTACATATTGATAGGTATGATATTTTTTCGGGAAAGATTAAAGCAGTACAGAGTAAATGTAAGAGGTGAGGTCGAAGATTAGAAATAAAACCTTAAAAGTAGTAATTTCTGGTTTACTCCCATCGCCAACCTGAACCGAGAGGGAACAAAAGGTTAAAGGAGAAAAATCGATAGCTGAAGAGCTACTGTGTTGTCGAAGGATTTAGATTTTTGGGAGATTGGAATCTATTTTCGAATAATACAAAATACCTGTTCAGAAAGGATTGGACTAATCTAAACTGGAAAGCAACCAATATCTTAGCAGTGAGATTTGCTCCTTCTATGTATGGAGACTTTATATTGATAGAGACGGCAAGGGGATATTCCAAGTAGCATTGCAAATGGTAGGATGGATGTGGATGTATATGAATGTGAGGAGAGCATGTAAATTAGAAAACAAAGACGAGAGAGTCAGAAGTAAATAGTAATTCCGAAGCACTCAATTTCATTTATTCCAATGTCAGGGGTCTCGCAGGGAAGGCTGACGAACTCAGGGCATATGTAAGAACTTCGGACTGGGACATCATATTTATTACAGAAAGTTCAAAGTTTGGGAGAAGATTTGTAGCTCAGGTGCTCGTACACAGGGGACGAAACGTCTGCAACACAAATTCCCAGCTCGGCGAACAGAACCACAACAAATTGCAGAAAGTTGGTTGAGAGATGTTCAAGTCGAGAGTGTAGTGCTGGAAAAGCACAGCAGGTCAGACAGCATGCGAAGAACAGGAAAATCGACGTTTCTGGCAGAAGCCCCTCATCAGGAATGGGCTAATGAAGGACTTTTGCTTGAAACGTCGGTTTTCCTGCTCCTCGGATGCTGCTTGGCCTGTGGTACTTTTCCAGCACTACACTCTCGACTCAAATCTACAGCATCTACCAACCGCACTTTCGCCTGAGAGATGATCAAGACTGGCAATTCAACGCTCCAGGTGTAATTATCATAGAAAAGATAGAAAAAATCATGCAGTGGGCGGGAGGAGGAGGACTGCCATTTTTAATTAAAGAATAAATTATTGCTGTAATTGGGGAAGATATTTCTGAAAAATCATCAAGTTACAATATGTGGGTAGTATTAAACATAAGAAAATCAATATCACTTTGAAGAGATTGCACAAAATTCTCGTATATGACAAATTGTCTAGTGAAAATATTTTGGTAGAAATTAAAAATAAGATAGGAAAGAGCAGATTGATGATATCATACGCTCTCCAACAGTAAGAAAGTAATTGAGAAACAAACATGCAGGGAAATCTCGTATATATATATATATGCTTAATAAGGTTTTAATAACAGCAGATTTTAATTTTCGGAAAACTGACTGAGACTACCAAACTGTCAAAGGGTTGAATAGTGAAGAATTTGTCTAATGTGTTCTCTAATGAAAATTTTCTTCATCAATATGTAGATGATCCTAATAGAGAAGGAGCAAACTCCGACCAACTTTTGTGCAATAGGCGGGGCAAGTGACTGAAGGAAATGTGAGGGAAAATTTTGGGTATTTCAATCATAACTCTATTAGTTCCACAATGGTTATGGAAAAGAATAAGCCTTTCATTTTTTTTTAAAAATGGTGTATCATAAGTTTCAATCGCAATGGACCAAGACTTAGACTTAGACTTACAGTGTGGAAACAGGCCCTTCGGCCCAACAAGTCCACACCGACGCGCCGAAGCGCAACCCACCCATACCCCTACATTTACCCCTTACCTAACACTACGGGCAATTTAGCTTGGCCAATTCACCTGACCCGCACATCTTTGGACTGTGGGAGGAAACCGGAGCACCCGGAGGAAACCCACGCAGACACGGGGAGAACGTGCAAACTCCACACAGTCAGTCGCCTGAGTCGGGAATTGAACCCGGGTCTACAGGCGCTGTGAGGCAGCAGTGCTAACCACTGTGCCACCGTGCCGCCCACATTCCAAGACATTCCAAGTTTGATTGGAATAGACTATTTACAGGTAAAATGACGTCTGACAAGTGGGAGGTATTCAAAAGTGTGACGACAAGAGTTGAGAGGCATTATGTTCCTGTTAGAGTGAAGGGTAAGGCTGTTAAGGCTAAGGAACAATGAAAAACTACAGTTATTGAGGTTAAATTCAAGAATCAAAGAAAATTTTACTTTAAATATAGGCACTTCATCCAATTGAATAAAGTTAATCAATATAAAGAGTGTGGGGTATTATTTCGAGAGAAATCATGAAAGTAAAAAGGAGATGTGAGATAGCATGGGCCAAAAAGTTTATGTATAATCGAAAGATATTGTGAAGCTACATTAAGTGCAAGAGGGTAACCACGGACGGGGTAAGGCCGCTCAAATATCATGAAGGATATTGATGTGTTGTACCCAGGAGATGGGGAATACAATCATCGCAATCTTGGTGCTTCAGACAGCAGCAAACACGCACTATTGTCTGCCACTCGCATTCATCCAGATTGAATTCTCCGTGCTATTTGTCAGCCTATTGCCCAATTTGATCAATATCCTTTTGTAATTATAGAAAACCTCCTTCACTGTCTACTGTGCTACCAGTTTTGGTGTCATCCGCAAACTTACTAACTGTGCCTTCCATATTCTCATGCAAAACATTTACATGAATGGCAAACAATGAAAACCTCGAACCAACCTCTGTGGAATACTGGTGGACACAAGCCTTCAGTCGAAAAAGCAACCGTCCACTATTGCTCTCTGTTTCCTGACATTGCACCAACTGAAAGTTCTGGAGAGAAACACCACATTTCTGGCAGTATCGGGGCAGTGCAAAATGGAATAAACATTTTTTGAGTCCAATATGACTTGTTCAGAACAGGTTCATAGCAGATTCGATATGTTAACTCGGTGTCTCTTCCCAGATCCTGCATCATCTGTTGCATTTCTACATCATTTTACATTTGCATTTCAGATTGTCACTATCTCTAACATTTTGCTTTATTGCTCGATTGATCTAGATGTTGAACCCGGTTATATTTGGCCAATATGCTCCATTTCTGCTCCCATTACTTGTGACAGTGACACATCTATTACACTGGATTCGGTTCTTTCTTTAAGTTCTGAAAATAAATGTGTGGATCCCATCAAAGCTATTTTGATTTAAAACGCCTTTTAAATGCAGCTATACTTGAAGAAAAAATAGGAATAGTTTATTAATTATGACATTGTCTGTGCGTTGTATGACCAAAATTGTCGCCTAAGTCTCTGAACATTTTCAATATGTTTTTCTGAATAATTTCAGCAACGATGGTTGCTATGCCGCCCATCATCTCTGTATCAGCTCAGTATGAGCTGTATCCTCACTCTTACTCTGCTGCAACTCCCTTGTAACCCCTTATCTTTGTTATCTGTGTCTGGTTTTATTTCTGAATATCCCGTCCAGTTATAAACAATATTAACAACGTGTATAAAATGTGATTAAACAGTCTATATATAAAATATAATTCTGCTCACCACATTCAAAATTGTCTGCTTCTATTCACATTGTCGTTCAACATTCCATGTACAAAATGTTATCTGTTCTCTTGCTTTGGATTGCATTTCATTCCATTTGTCAGAAAGAGTGATGGTTGAATACTCGTGACAGTGAGATATTACTGTACTTCCCTCAGGTCTCCTCAGTCACTGACCCCAGTCTTTTCTGTTTCATAGCCATTATCATATTCATTCCGTCACTGATTCATAAACCCATGCTTTTTTAAGATATGTTTATTGAAGAAAAATAAATTTTAAAGCATGTTGACAAAGTTACAAAACCAAAAAAACTAATATACCATTAGATATTAACTAAGTAATTACCAAAACACACGTAACACATAAAAAAGCAGAAAGAAAAAAAATACTAAACTAAGAAGTAATCTAACCTACAAATAACCAAAGCACATCATAGAATATTTCAGATTACTCCAAAAAAAGATAACATAGTAATTAAACAATGACGTGCATGCTCAGAATGAATTAACATCAAGTCATAATAAAACCGGTATTCAAAGTTTGTGAGAAGATTTGTAGCTCGGGTGCTCGTTGTTGTGGTTCTGTTCGCCGAGCTAGGAGTTTTTGTTGCAAACGTTTCGTCCCCTGTCTAAGTGACATCCTCAGTGCTTGGGAGCCTCCTGTGAAGCGCGTCTGTGATGTTTCCTCGGGCATTTATCGTGGCTTGAACCTGCCGCTTCCAATTGTCAGTAGCTGTACTCTGCAGTGGCCGGTATATAGGGTCTGTCAGTAGCTGTCCGCTGCAGTGGCCTTATATACCCTACTTAAGGTTTATGTACATAATGTATATGTACATAAGGTATATATAGTGACCCTATATACCGGCCACTGCAGCGGACAGCTACTGACAACCGGAAGCGGCAGATTCAAATCATTATAAATGCCGGTGGGATCAGCACAGAAGCGCTTCACAGGAGGCTCCCAAGCACTGAGGATGTTACCTAGACAGAGGACAAAACGTTTGCAACAAAAACAACCAGCTCAGCGAACAGAACCACAACAAAAACCGGTGTTCATGCAGGATTCCTCTCACGGGCGGGGGGCGGACCAGCCAGAGCCACGACCTCACCTAGATAAAAACCCCTGATAATATGGCCGAAATATCTGTATCTATTTGTTCAGAAATGGCTGCCATATTTTATAGAACAATTCAGTTATTTGTGGTGCACCATTATCTTTAGGAAGTCAAGGGGAATACATTCCATGATTAACCTGTGCCAATTCGAAAGTACTGGAGGGCTCTCAGCTACCCAGTTTACTAAGATATCTTTCCTTGCACAAAAGGAGAAAGTGGAAAATAATTTCCTCCCGTGCACATCCAGGGAGGGCAGGTTCGAAAAGCCCAGGAAAAGCGATACTAGATCTATTCCAATTTCCGTTCCCAAGATTTCTGTCAGCGCATTTACTACTCTAGTCCAGTATTTTCAGAACCTATGATATGTTCATAAACAGGGTGTGAAAGTGCCTACTTCAATTTTACAATGAGGACACGTTGGAGATGTGCCTGTCCTAAATTTTATCAGTCATTCCGGTGCTATGTGTATCCTATGGTGAACCTTTAGTTGAATAACTTGGGTTCTATTAAAAATGGAAAGCTTTCTGGCATTTTCTCAGATATCGTCGCACATTTCTAAAGGGATTTCCAACCCCATTTCCTGATTCCATATTTTAAACATTTTTTCCATGTATTTTGATACTTCGTTCTGTAATGAGTGATAAAGAGTGCTGACCGAGGGTGGACCCATTGGCCATAACACTCTTCTTTCCCTTTCTGATTTATAAGAGCTATCCAATAATGAGGTCTTCTTCTGTGTATAATCTCGAATTTAGAAATCTCGAAAAAGGTCACCATTAGGCAGTCCAAATTTCTGGTGCAGCAGTTCAAATGACATCATGACCTCCCCATCGAACAAATCCCCTAAGCAAGAAATACCCCTGGACCTCCAGGTTTTAAATGTGGCGTCTGTGTACCCCAGTTGAAAATCCCGTGCTCCCAGTATAGAAGTGGGTGAGGTTTTTTGTGAATTACGTTCGTCATGCGCATCATCTTCCAGGGGTTAATTGTATTTAGGATTTTTATAATAGTCCATAACGACTTTCATTTTATCTAAAAATAAGAGACTAATGAGGGGACACTTTGCTTGAGAAGCTTCAATGTCCAGCCAGATTGATTGCGGGTCACACGAGACACAGTCAGCTATGTAGCTTAATAGAGAACTCAGCTGATACTTTCTAAAGTCCGGAAAACCCCGTTCTCCACTTGCTTGTGGAAGCTGCAGTTTCTTTAATTTAATAAGGGGCCGTCTTTGATTCCACAGGAAAGAAGCAATCCAACCGTATAGTTTACACAATACCTGGGCAACATCACAGTGAGCATTCGCATAGGGTATAAGAGACGAGGCAAAATATTAATTTTGATTAGAGCTATTCTGCCAAACCAAAATATCAGGAGATTCCCCTCGACGGTTGAAGGGTCCTGCATTATCCTCTCTAATAGGTGCACAAAATTGGCTTTGTACAGCTGACCAAATACTGAGGTGATAAAAATCCCGAAAGATAAAAAAATCTCTCCAGAGACCACTCAAAGGGAAAGCGATTTCCGTCCGATAAATTGGACAGACTATCGATACCACCCATGGGCATGGCCTCCAATTTTATGAAATTAATTTTGTAATCTCAGAATGCATTGAATAAATTAATATCAAAGGATGACGAAGAAAAAGGAGAACATTGTCTGCGTTAATGGTAATTTTATGTTTACCCAAAACAAACCTCAGATCCATTCTATTAAAATCAGCCGGTATAGCTTCTGCCAATGGTTCAATTATTAGCGTGAATAATAATGGTGAGAGAGGACATCCCAGACGACAGCTGCTACTCACACTGAAACTATCCGAGCATAAACCATTAGGAATCACGGTTGCTTTGGGATCATTGTACAATATTGAGACCCATTTGGCGAATACCTCTCTAACACCGAACTGTTCCAGTGTGTCAATCAGATATGACCATTCAACCCGATCGAATGCCTTCCCCGCATCTAAAGGGACTACTTTTCCTGGTATTCTTTCCTGATGACAGACTTAGATCACATTTAAAACCCTTCTAATATTATTAGATGATCTACGGCCCCAAATAAACCCCATCTGATCCTCTTTTATGATGTGTGATTATACCCTCTCCAGCCTTAATGCTAATGTTTTAGAAATAATTTTAAGATCTACATTTCGCAAAGATATTGGTCTGTATGATGTGCAATCTTCTGGGGCCTTTCCTTTTTTAAGGATGAGAGAAGTATTTTCTTCTCTCATCGAAGGTGGGAGGCAGACCTGACTATATGAATAAGTATATATGTCTATAAGTGGACCAGCCAGTACCCCTAAAAACACTTTGTAGAAACCGGCCTGGAATACATCTGAGCCAGATGCTTTACCGCTCTGAAGCTGCCTGATTTCATCAAGAACTTCCTGGGTTACCAGGGGAGTATTCAGGACCGACACCTCTTTTGGGATTAAGTCCGGAAAGGCCAGGCTTTTAAAAGAGGACTCCATCTTCTTAGCTCTGTCTTCACAATCTTGTAATTTATATAGATCAGAATAAAACTTTCTGAAGGCTGTATTGATCCTTTTCCGGTCATGAGGCAAAGTACCAGTACTTTCCCTAATGGACATGTTAGCTTGAGGCCGTTTTTTATCCTTGTGAGATATGTTAGTTATCTACCAGGCTTATCGCTGTATTCATATAGTCTTTGTTTTGCAAATAATATTTCCCTCTGTTGTTTGTGTAAGTGCAGTATTCAGAGCTGCCGTAAGGAATGTAACTCTTTGTAATATAACAATAGAGGGCCTATCAAGGAATGCTGTCTCAGCTGCCTTCAAATGAGCCTCGAGTAGACGCTGGTGTCCTTCCTGTTTTTTCTGCGTCGTTGCGTAAGAAATGATGAGACCTCGTGCATTATTCTTAATGGTCTCCCACATCATAGACGGGTTAATGGCCGTACCGTGTTAATTTCAAGAATTAATCCAATATTAATTCTTGAAATAAATATTTTACGAATTTACTATCTTCCATTAAGGAGGAATCCATATGCCACTGTCGGGGGCTTGTCTCATCTCCCTAGTGTTAACTTCCATATATACTGCAGCATGATCAGAGATTATTATATTACCTATTTTGCAGGATAATATGGAGTTCAGAAAAGTCGAGAGAGCAAGAAACATATCAGTTCCAGTATGACACTGATGTGGGTAGGAGTATAAAGTAAAGTCTCTGCCCTGCGAATGATGGCACTTCCACATATCTCCTAACTCGAGCTCCTTATTCAAACCTGGCAATTGTCTGGATCTAAGTGATATAACCGCAGTACTCTTGCGCATCCTGTCTATTTCTGGGTCCATAGTAAAATTACAATCTCCTCCTATAATTGTGCGATGAGACCCTAAAACCATGAGTTTGGAGAATGCTTCCATTTTAAATTTGAACGGATGTGCCAGGGAATAACAAAGATTCAAATTCCATACTCCTCTCCATTTATGTGGGCTTTAATCAGTATATACCATCCAGATTCATCTATTATCTGACTTAAGATTTTGAAAGGATGGGTCTTCCGAATGAGAATGACTACTCCTCTACTTTTGGAACTAAAAGATAAAAAGAAGGCCTGATGAAATCCTCCTTGTTATAATTTTAATGCTCTTTATCCAGTAAGTATATCTCCTGTAAGAGAGCTATATCAACCCTTTCATTTTTAAAGTTCGATAGCATCTTTTTTAAACTTTTGATTGGTGCATTATTCCCCTTGACGTTCCAGGTACACCAGCTAATCGAATCACGAACCATGATCGTCCAGGCAAGACCGAGAATCCACCGGGAGGAAAAATCCCACACAAACTCCCCGAGCTCAGACTGTAGAATATTCACACAAGTCTAAATTCTTTAACACATTAACAACAATATAGTTAAAACTATTGCTAAATAAGAAAACTATAGAACAAATTTAAAATGAGATTTTCCCCTGTTCCCAGGGAACATCATACCTCTCCATAAACCCACCGTATTCTCTTCCAATTAGCGCCACGCCCTCGACCCAGGCATCACATAATAGAGTAAATAAATTCCCGTGTACCATGAAACCAAAGTTAAAAGTGAGTTCCCCACCCCCCACGCCCACTAAGTCTTGAAAACGTTTAGTAACGATAATACAAAGAATAAACATAAAAAAGCTATAAAGTTACAAACTGCTGGCTAGCTTTCCTCTTCCGGTTCAGGAAGGCCCAGCAACACGATATGTTTTCGATGACCCTGATTGTCGAGCTCGTCGATGTGCTCCTCCAAGGTCCAAAAGCACTGTTCGAGAGCAGGACCCGGCCCACGGCCGATTCAGCCGCAGGCTCCGAGGTCTCGGAGTTTAGCTCCGCCCATCCAACACGATGTTCGAGCTTTCCAATTTCTAGTTAGTACTGAGAACAACTCTCACCTACTCCTGGATTCGTCGATGAAGGCGTCGATCCTCTCTTGTTAATCATGTAGACCAGGCTCGCCTCTGCAGGTAAATCCCCCGAGGCGGCCGCGGATGTCTCCACTGCTGCTGGAGAGGGCGGCGGAGGGTCCCCGCCTGTTGTGAGCTGCGGGCATTTTTTCATTTAGTCATTTTAAGCACAACAACAAACTGTTCAAGCTTGGTGCAAAATGACTAAATATGCTGGTTAAAAGTTATTTTAAATGGTTTAGAGGATGTGGTGGAGGCGGGTACCCAAGTTTGCCTGAGTCTTGGGCAGAGTACTACTCTTTCTGTGTCGCGGCCATTTTGAATCTCAATTCATGACGTTGAATGAACAATGTTATTGTACAGTGTTATGGACCAGGCCCGACCCCACAAAACATTTTTAAGCACGTAGTCCAGGCTGAAATGTTGCTATTTGTTGAAGTTAATTGTATAGTGGATATTCCCAGAGTGAATTAGCTGGTCTGACTTCCAACTTTTAAACAAACAGAATTTATTTTCAAAAGTAAGGAATGAAACACAACGAACAGAAAATCCAATATCTGAATGATTCATCCTATCCGGACTTGACAGGCTACCACAACTTAATGATGTTGTTCCAAATTACTTGCAACGATCTCAATGAAAAAAACCCTGAGCAGAAGGAGATAAACTTACAAACAATAAACTTACAGGTTACGAAGTCAGGGGGCTGAAGGAGGGGGAGAGCGTCCAGTTTCAACAATGATGCTGACTCAACTAACCCACGAACTGATCTGACCTGTGCAGCTGGAGAGATGGCCACGCCCCCTTGATTACGCCAGCTTTTTAAAAAAAGACTTGAAAGGCTTCTTCCCGGTTCATTATCTGTTAGGTTAAAAACCAAAGGACCCCAATGAAGCATTCAAAATTAGGACATGTTTGAACGTTGTGTCGTTTAGAAATTCTATGAAAACAATTCATACAACATTACCTTTTAAGTGATCAGCTTTGTGACAACTCTCTTGATATAAAACTGAATCATTAATATCCAAAGATGGCTTCAGTTTTCTAACCGCCCAAAAATAGTGGTTAGTACACTAAAATATGCATGTATATTCATTTACTATAAACATGCAAATATGCACAACACAATCCGGACTCAGCGTGTGGTATTTCCATCACTGAGTGTCTTGATCTGTCATTCAAGTCTGGAAAATTCATCGGCAATGATGTTTTCAAGACCTGCCACGTGCACAATGTTCAAATTGAATGGCTGTAACTACAGGCACCAGCTAAACAGTCTCGCATTTTTGTCCATAAGTTTCTCCAAAAATTTAAATGTGTTATGGTCAGTGTACATGATTGCCTCAGATTGTTGCTGGTAATATAAACACAGAAATGTTGTAGTGCCAACACAAAGCTCACAGTCTCTTTTTCAACTGTTGAATTATGAACGTTCAACTTCTTGAAGAAATATCCAACAGTTCTTTCTGTCTTCTTGCAGTCTTGCTGCAGTAGTCCAGCACAGATTCTTAGATCAATCACATTTAAAGCCACCTTGAAAAGTTTTGCATAATCAGGTGTGGGGCAATGGGGAGTGGGCAATGGTTAACACATAATTCATGCTGTCAAATGCCTTCTGACCGTCCTCTGTACACTGAATTTTCTTGCCTTCCTTTAACAAGTGGAGCAGTCATGTTGCGAAAATGAGGCACAACCCTGGAAAAAAACCACGCAATTCCAGGAAGCACAATGCTGCTCATTTTGTCAACGGTATGGGAAATTCTCCAATTACCTTCACTTTTAGATCCCATGTCACCGTTTATCTATGCCTGATAGCATGGCCCAGGAAGGTGACTTTTGATTTGGTAAATTTGCTTTCCGCTAGGTTTACCACCAAGCCTGCCTTCTGAAGTCAATACAGAAAGTCTGATAAATGCTGTAAGTGTTCTTTCCATGAATGACTAAAAACCACTAGGTCATGAATGTACACCACATTTTGGATATCTGGCAACTTATTGGTTAATCCCTGAAACGTGGCCGGCACATGTTTCACATCAAATGTAAGCTGTTGGTCCCAAATTTTCAACACAGTCTGCCAAACGTGGAACTGGGTATACATCAATCTTTTTAACTGCATTGACTTCATGAAAGTCCACACATAACCTTTGGGTGCCATTTGGTTTTGGTACCACGAGTATGGGTGAGTTCCAATCACGGTAATGCATGTTGATTATGTCATCTCAGAGCAGGCATTCAATATCTTTCTAGGCCTGTGCCAACTTTAGAGGATTATGCCTGTAAGGATGTTGCTTAATCATAACAGCAACTCCTCTAGCTACATTATGCACAGTTGGGTTAGTACATCCAAGTTAATTAATGCATATCTCCCCATGTGATAATGATAACTCTTTCTGGTCATTTCAATTTTTGTCAGGAAGGTAACTCAATAATGTATCTCAATTTTAGACAACTATCTCATTGTCCACTTTAATTTGAGGAATGTCCGATTCAGAAACCACGGAACTTAGTTCTTCCTTCTGTATCACAAACATTAAAAGCTTTTCCTCTTGCTGTCTTCCCTCTCAAAATATCCTTTGAGCGTATTCACATGACAAATGCTGTGAGATTTTATTTCTGTCTGGAGTTCTTATCAAGTAATTACCCTCACTCAATATCCTTTGTATTTCATAAGGTCCTTTAAACTTTGCTTTTCAAGATTCACCCATTTCTGGAAGTAACAGTAATGCCTTATCCCGGTAGCGAAAATGCAAATGTTTGATTTCCTGCCAGCTTTCTGTTTTATTACATGCTGCAATACTTTTAAATGCTGTCTAGCCAATTCTGCAGCGTTACTTATCATTCCTTAAAGTATGGCATTTAAAGGCTGATGTACTATTATCTCCTTAATCGGTTTTAATGGTCCTCCCACTTAATGCCCAAAAACTAATACAATTGATTGAATTTGCTCTGTTAATTTGGTGCACCCGGATCACAAAAAGTACAAATATAATTCCCTTACGCTAATCATCGGGATAATCTTGAGCATAAGCCCTCAGCATGGTCTTTAATATTTAATGTCACCTTTCTAGCGCTCCCCGCAATTTTGCATGTTACGCAGTAGTTTTGAATTGCTTCATTCCAAAGACATAATTTAGATGTGAAGTTTGAACCTTGATCTCACTGCATCTCTATTTTAAAACAGAGTAATTCCTCTGCAATTGTTTTAGCTGTGATATTGCATCTTTGGATAACTTCCGCAAATCATGTCGATGCATCTAGTATTGTTATGAAATGCTGTTGCCCATTTTTTTGGTTTGAGGTTGGGGAGCTGGTCAATCAATTAAAACTTTGTAAAATGCTCCTTAAATGCAGGAATTGTTAAGAAAAGTGCAGGTTTTATTATCACTTGTGTTTTTCCAATTGGCTGACACGTCCACCAAAATTCAACTAGTTCCTTTTGCAGTCCAGGCCAATAAAAATGTCTCGTATTCAAGCCTGTGTTTTCCTCTCTCCTAAATGCCTTCTAGCTGGTAGCTCATGCACCATTCGCATCACCTTCTTTCTGTGTCCCATGGGCGATACGATTTGATGAACATCTGCCCAATTATCATCTCTTTGAATATGTGACAGTCTCCATTTGCTCATGTGGACATCATTTGAAGGGTAATAACACTCAGGGATACATTCAAAATTCCGAATGTATATGCTTTTTGATATAATTGCTTTATCCTTTTTATCTTTCTGCTGTAACCCAATTAGTTTAGCTGAGCTACAAATGTTTGAACACCTCCAAATTAATTGTCTCTCAAAGAGTATCGTAGGTTTGCTCTCTTTTTAAAGCTCTTATACATCCATCAAAATTACTTTGTTTCATCCTTTCAAACTCAATATGGGTTTGACCAGGACCCTTCCTTAGATTCCTGAAACGTTTTCTGTAGGATTCTGGCACAAGGTCACATGCACTTTCTTTACCTCCTCATACTCCCCAGATCTCTCGTCTGATAGTGTTGTGAATACCTCACGAACTCTACCTATAATGTTTGGTTTGGATCAACAATATCCACATGGCCATTGGCCACTACAATTTTTTAGCCATTTTTTCAAATTAAATGAAAGCGGTTTCCATATCCTATTCATCACTTTAAGCAATCGTGAATATACTTAAAATGTTTCTCACTAGGCTTTTGACGACCATGGGTTTGGTCATCCTCACTCTGCTTCTTACTAAGCTCACCTTCAGCCTTCATCTCTATCCTTTTAAGCTGACTTTCCATCTCTGTCGGTCAAACGATCTCTCCTTTTCTTTCTTTCCACGAAAGCAATTTGATTTTTTTTCCTTTTCCTCTGCTAAACTTTTTCATTCTCTTTCTTCCTCTTCTGATTCTAGTCTTAACTCCAACTGCTTCATTCCTGCTTCTAACCCAAACTGCTTCATTTGCGATTAAAGTTTAGTCATCACAGATTCTGATGGAGTTTGCAGCAAATTGGAATGCTGAGCTACTGCTGCAATCATCTCATCTTTCCTCACATTAAGAGGTAGCTTCAACTCCAGCTCGTCTATTAATTTCCGCAGCTTGAACTTATGTGCATTTTGTAATACACCCCAAGGTCAATTCTTCCACCTCCAAAACATCCTTGGTGACTACAAGAGCCATTGCTATTCAAGTTCTGTTTCCCCACCAAATCAACACCCGAAATAAAACACAATAATACTTGCCACTCACAGCCGAAATCCCACAAAGGGCCCCCAATCTGTTATGGTGCCGTCCCGACCCCTCAAAACATTTTAAAGCAGGTGTCCCTTACCATAACTTCTCTGTCTGTTTCAGGTTGTTATATAATGGACATTCCCAGAGTGAATGCCGAGTTGGGAATAAACAGACGTTATTTAACAAATTATGGAATGAAACACAAGGAGCAGAAAATAGAAAACCTGAATATGTTATCCTATCCAAACCTGACAGGTTATCCCGTCTTACGGATGCTGTTCCAAAATATTTGCAAACATTCCAGTAAATGAATAGCTTTGCACAAAGAATAAAACTGACAAAAAAGGCTAATAGATTATAAAGTCAGAAATGCAGAAGGAGTTGGAGAGCATCCAGTTACAATGGTGACTCTGACTCAACTAACCCCAGAACTATTTCCTCTTTTGGAAAAAAACCAAAAACAATGTAACATTGTAAAAGGACTGACTTGGTGACTACATGCCACGTTTGGTTTTGGACTGCAACCAAAAAATGTAAGTCCTACTGATTTGAAGCCAATAAAATGTACGAAGGTATTTGCCAGTTTACATAAAAGAGTGCTGACTCGCATTGGGTGTTGCAAATACCAAACTGTCTCATTAGTGCAGGCAGAGGAATGCCCAGTCAGATCCACACTTCCTGTGTATTGGAGTGCAAATATGCTCGTTCAGAATTTGTTGGTTGGTATCTGTTCTAGTCGAGGAGATATCAGCATAATAACGACATTTAGATTGTGTTTTTTTGTGGGTGGTTGAGGTAAGAGGATCCCGGGGATATAGCATTGCAAACGAACAATACTGCTGAATCATCGAGCCTGCTGTATGAAAACATCGGGTAAAAAAATAAGGTCTGCAGATGGTGGAGATCACAGTTGAAAATGCGTTGCTGGTTAAAGCACAGCAGGTCAGGCAGCATCCAATGAATAGGAAATTCGACGTTTCGGGCATAAGCCAGAAAACATCCATCAGTCTCCTTCACAACGACCTTCAGGAGAGCAATTGGTGATGGGAATTATGACCAATAGCCAGCGATGTCAACATTCAATTCAATCTAGTTGTTATAGTGAACTGAAGGTACCATAATGAAAGGAGTTAACTGTATTTGTTTGTTTAGTGACTGTGACTGATGTCAGTCTCCATGGATCCTAATTGTGTCACTGGACGGTTTCCCTCTTCTATTAGTAAGGGGCTTCTTGCAATGCATTATCCCGTTATAGCTTCAGATGCCTCACCTCCAACACTAAGAAGCATCAGCAACTGCAGAGACAGGGAGACGAAAGATCAGAATTTGATGATAGACGGCAAGTTCCAGCAATGGATCAGAATCTGAGAACAGTAGAGTAGAATGCGGTAACAATGGGCAGGAGTTTATACTTGGCTCAGTTATATCTTACCTGGTATGGGCACATATTAACATATCGGATATATGGTGTACTGTTGATTATTCAGGTGGGCTACTATCCCATGCTCGCTATTGTTGGTGTTCCTGGTAAGTCTCTCCATCTCTGTCTATATATTAATTCCATAAGCCATGGTGAACTTCGTTTTATTTCTGTTATCTATATTTGGCAAGAATGGAAACTATTGTCTTCAGTTTCACATGCAAAACAATTCATTTCCGCAAATTTCAGGACTGGCTACATCTCCGCCCTCACAAACATCTGAGAACAAGACTGATCACAATCCCGAAGTACTAATTTGCCCTGAATTGATTTACGTCTTGGTATTCTCTCCATCACCAAACATACCCACTACCAGCTCCATCATATCCCCAGTCCCCAGCTTGACATTAGTGTGGTTGCTAAATAAACAATTATCTATGCCTCAGTAAAACTCAGACTCCATGGTTCCAGCTCTCTCCTAATCATTTTTTCTGTTACAAATGTTTCCACCACAACCTTGTTACTGTCTCTAAAGTAAATCCATGACAGGACAGTGTGTCACAGAAGTAATATTGCTAGACATGTAATTCAGTGGCCCAAGTTACTACACTAAAGGCACTGCTTAATTCCTACTTCAGAGGATGTCAGAAATGAAATTCAAATGACAGGAATTAAAAGTAAAAGTGAATTTCACCAATATCAACCATAACACCACCAGCACATTATCGCTAAGTTTATCTATTCCATTGTTATCCTTTGGTAAAGAAATCTAACATTATTGTCTAGTCAGGCTTAAGACTGAATTCACACTCACAGCAATGTGCTTGGCTCTATACCGCATGAAAGAATGACCTCATAGGAAAGAGTATTTAGTGAGGTCAACAAATGCTGCCACTGTCAGCGATGCCGACATCCCATTTAATAACAACATTAAAGGTTAAATAGAACAAATAATGATTAAAGAGATCAGACTGAAATAGAACTTCAAAGTGCCAGAGAAACTGAGCAGATTTGTCAGCCTCGGATAGAGTGGAAAACAGAATTGGCATTTCGAGTCCACTGACCATACATCAGAACTGAACATGACTGGGGAATAGTGTAATCGCTGCTGTTGACAGGGGATGTCTGTTGTGAAGAGGAGAAGAACTGAGTTGAATAGATCGAGAAAGAGAGAGATAAAAAAAAGGCAAACAAGGGGATCGTTGCTGATCAACTGAGAAGGAAGTAAAAATCAAGATTAATCTTGTTTATTTTTCTCCAGTCCCCATATTAACGAAAGTCGTGCCATTTGAGGGTACATCAAAGCCCAGATTTAAAGTGGGTAATGTCCCTTTGTCACTTCCCTGAGTATGATCACCTTCTTTTATCCGTTAATAGGATGCTGGGACAACATTTAATTTCCTTTCCTCATTGAACTTGAGAAGGCATTTGGAAGCTGCCTCCATGACCACTTCAGTTGGTGGGCTGGAAGTAGTTAGTGCTTAGTTCTGTCCGGTTTAATTTCTGTGAGACATTATGGTCTTTGATAAAACTAATCGGCTGGCTTGGCCATTTCAAACGGCACCTGAGACTTAAAAACATTGCAATGGATCTAGAGTTACATGTAAACTCTGTGAAGATGATAGATTAACTTCCCTGGAAGGCATTAGGGTATGAGGTAGGGTTTTTTTTTTCCTGACAATTGACAATGGTTTCATTGGACACTTAATTTCGAATATTTTGTGGAATTCAAATTCCAACATTTGCTGTGGTGGACTACAAATCTAGGCCCTCAGTCATTAGCTGGGTCCCTTCATTAGTGTTCCAGAGATAATACAGCTAGGCCATCACGTCCTCAGCATCTCCAACCATCTCCAATGTTAATAGTGGTCTTGCAGTTGGCGTGGCTGTGCTTGAAGAATCGCGGTTTGCAAAGCAAAGAAATGATTTGGCAAAACATACCAACCTTCTCATTTTATATTTATGAGAAAGCGAGATGATGGGAAGTGGTCTTGATGAAAAGGACCTGGATGTCCTTGGTCATGAGTCACTAACCGAATTCATATGGAGCAGTAAGTAATCAGCACAGTAAATATGTGCTGTCCTTCATTGCAAACTGATTAAAGCATATGAACATTGACACTTTCCTGCAGTTGTAGAGTGACATTGGGAATGTACTGGGGCGCTGTGAACAGATTTTCTCTCATTTAAAAGGAATCTTCTCCTTGTCACAATGAGACAGGTTAAAGGAGTTTCACTAGCCTAATCCCTGCAGTGATGATACCATGAGGAGGGTGTGAAGAAAATAAGTATTTAATCCGTAATGCTACAAAAGAATAAAAAGTGATTGTGATAAAACGTGAACGCTACGGACCAAAACAAACCACTGATGGCATGAAATATAACGCGGTTTCCTGCAATGCATGTTTTCATGTTTGAGCAAATGCATGGATAAGAAAAGTTGCGAAGCATAAGGGCCAAGTGAAAGGAAATGGCTTTCGCATGGATGGACATATAGACCAGTCAGGCTGAAGGGCCTGTCTCCGTGCTGAAGGATTCTATGAGTCTATGCTAGTTTACATATCTCTGTGGAACCACTATTTGGTTGTGAGAGAGCTCCAGATTCTGAATAAACCCCCACCATCTCAATGTACAGTTGGGGTGAGACCCTGCACTGAGCATCACATTGTTCACAAACCTGCCAGTTGCCACACTCTGATAGAATTGGCCATTCCCAAAAGTTTTTGATCTCCATGCAGAACACTAGTCTGTCTTCTTGGAGATGAAACATGCCTCCTTGAGACTTGGTACAAACTGTCAGCTGTGCCTCCTTACCATCTGCAAACCACGTTAATGTAACACTTGTGTACCATTAGCAATGGAGCCATTAAGGACAACATGGAGTAGTCTGTCTGTGCAGCCTTTGCTTCGTTGGATTTTCATGTCGCAGTATTAATGTCCTCTTCCTATTGCAGTATAACAGTTTGGAGGGGCTGAATGGCTTGTTCTGTTCTTGTATCAGTGTTTTGAGGGGTTGAATGTCGTCCTTCTGGTCCCAGGGAAGAGGGTCATTATTGAGCAACACATGTTTCCTGCTTACCAGCGGGTTGTGCTGACTGGATTCCTTATCTTCCTGTGTAATAATAGACAAACAGGAGGCTGGAAGAACACGGCAAACCAGGCAGCATCAGGAGGCAGATAAGTCAACATTTCAGGTATAACCGATCTTAGGACTGTGGATGGAGGTAGGGGGACCTGCAGATAAAGAGGGACGGGAAAGGTTAGGCTGGAGAGAGCAGCGGGATGATGAGGTAAGGATTGGTGGACACAAGTAGTGAATGCAAACTGCTTGGTCGATGGGAGGGATGATTCCGGTTGGCATCTGGAAGGCAGAGCCGTTAGGCAGAATAGAAGAGTGGGGGAGGGGCTGGAAAAGGAGCCGTGGCATGGCTGGGAAGTTTAATAAAAATTGGAGAACTCAATATTGAGTCCTCCAGGCAGCAGGCTGCCCAGGCAAAAGATAAGGTATTGTTCCTCCAATTTGCGGACTGACTCACGGTGGCAACAGAGGAAGCCAAGCATAGTCATTTTGGAAAGGGATTGAGAAGGGGAACTGAAATGGATGGTGACAGGAATGTCAGGTCAGCCCCTTTGTGGCCAGCTGTGATGCTCAGAGAAATGTACCTTAGTTTACGTTTGGTCTCCCTCATGTAGAGAAGACCACATTAGGATGATCTGATGCAGTAAACTAGTTTGGAGGAAAGGGAGGTGAACCTCTGTTTCACCCGGAAGGACTGTTTTGGGGCGCTGGATGGATGTGAGGGAGGTAGTGTGCAAGCGGGTTATGCGCCTTTTCTGATTGCAGCGGCAGTGCCAGTGGGGATTGGAGAATTTGGTGAAGAATGTGGCACGAACCAAAGATTAGTGAAGGGAATGGTCCTTGTGGAAGACGTGCCAAGTGGTGGGATCCAACCCGGTTTACTGTATCTGGTGCTCACAATGTGGTCTTCCCAACATTAGGGAGACCAAATGTAAACTAAGGCAATATTTTGCGAGCATCTCACTTGGGCCTCTAAGGGCTCTACCAGTCACTGCATATTTCAATTCCCCTTCCCACGCCCTTTCCAACGTGGCCATCCTTGACTTCCTCCATTGCCACAATGAAACAAACTGGAAACAACACTTCATCTTTCGGCTGGGCAGCCTACAGCCCGAGGAACTCAACACTGATTTCCCCAGTGTCAAATTACCGCCCTTCCAATCCCCCAAATAGATACCCAACCCCTCCTCCTCCCTCTCGTTCCTCTGATCTGTCCTTCTGCCAACTACCAACCAGATTCTTTCCTCCTACCGAACAATCCGGTAATACCCTCTACCCGTGTTCACTTATCCACACCTGACCACCCTGCCTCCTCCTCCCCCACCCCTCCTATTTAAATGTAGAACACCTTACCCCTTATCCACAGTCCGGAAGAAGGCTTTTACCCAAGGCGTTGACTTCTCACCTCCTGAAGCTCTCTCCTGTTTTGTTGTTCTGGCTTCCTGCCTGTCTACTTTGAACTCCAACCTTTGCATTTTTTTTGAAAAAAATCTCTTCTTGTGTAAGAAGCAACAGAGAGTGAACGGGCTGTTTCGATGGACTGAATGGCTTTCTCACATTCCAGTGAAACTAGCTGAACGATGACCTTTTTCTATAACGTGGAAATGTGCAGCGTCCAGCAATGCGATCACACAGATGTTACCTGCATGTTAATAGCATGAGCTTGACTATTGTCCAGGTTTTAATGTTTTATGTAATCTTCACTGAACATCTTCACTTCTGGTCGAATGACGGAAGGTAAGACATTCATGAATCAGCTGAAAATGTTCATCCAGAGTTAGCTACCCTGTTGATTGCTCGCAGAGATATCCAAGGACTGAGAGGATTGATGTCCAACAGCCACATTGTTTCTGCATGATCCAAATTGTGCAGAGATTACTACAGATTCCCATTAAGTACTAATCTTGTTCAAACTCTTTGACACATTGCTCAGTCAAATCTTTCAGTAATTTTAGGGCCAGTCACTCTGACGCTGTGTTAATATTTTTTGTTCATATCAATAGGCCAAGGTATGTGTGTGGGGTGGGTTTCCTTCTCTGAGAGGATAGTGTCTGTTGGGGCCTCTCTATCCCAGACAGCTGCATCACTGAAATGTTTGGGAGGGGGTGAGGAGCGTGTCAATGGATTTTGGGAGAGTCGAGTGCTACAGATAATTTGCATGAAAGAGAAATGTCCGCAGACAGCAGATCATCCCTGACCTGACTGGGAAGGGCAGGCTTGAGGAGCTAAATAGCCTCGTGTTATTCCAGTGTATCCCAGAGTCCAGTCAGTTTGTGGTCTGTTACATTTCCTGTGTTCCTGACTTGAAATAACTGAATAAACCGACTCTGTTGCTGCATAACAGGATACTGATGCTGTATGATCTACTCTGGGCCTAGCGTTATAAGCTCGAGGGGCTGAAAAGCCTTATTTTGTCCTGGTGTAACTGAAATCCATGTAGACTAAATCTACTACTCGAGGACAAAGTGAGCACTGCAAATTCTGGAGATCATAGACTACAAGTGTGGCACTGCAAAAGCATGGCAGGTCAGGCAACATCCGAGGGACAGGATAATCGATGTTTTGGACATTCGTGATAAAAGGCTTATGCCTGAAATATCGATTCTCTTGTTCCTATCTGACCTGCTGTGCTTTTCCAGCGCCACACGTTTTCACGTCTCAGACCTAGTCAACAGTCCTGGTCATATCATCAAATGACTTTGAGAAATTTGTCAAGCATGATCTCCCACGCACAAAGCCATGTTCAATATTTCTAATCAAATCTTGTCTTTTGAAATTAATGTGCATCTTCTCCTTCAGAATTTTCTCAAGTAACGTACCTACCACAGATGTTAAACTTACTGGACCATAGTTCGAAGGCTTTTGCCCCCAGTCCTTCTTAAATAAAGTCGCAATATTTGCGAACCTCCAGACTTCCTGAATGTGAACTGTGAATAATGATGATCAAACTGATCAGCCCGGTCCCCCATAAATTCTTCTCGAGCCCCCGACAGTGTTCTTGGATATATCTGGTAAGGAACGTGAGATCTATCCAAACTCAAGCATTCTAGTACACCCAGTACCTCCTCTACTGTGATAAGGACTGTCAAGTTCCTAAGTAGTCATTTCTTTCTCCATGTTAAACACAGAAGAGGAATATTCGTTGAGGACGTCTCCAATCGTTTATGGTTCCACACATGCATGTCCACTTTGGTCTTTCATGGGTCCTATTTTCTTACTATTTATTGTTTTTCCTATATTATACTTAAAATACCTTTTTGGATTCATCCTAATCTGCTCATCCAAGGTTCTTTCTTGCTCCCTTTTCCCCATACTGATTATCTTCTTCAGTAAATTCCTGTATCCATTATATACCTCCAGGTATTCACTTGATCCCAGCTGCCTGTAACTGAGCTGCCTTTTATTCCAGTCAAAGCCTAAATAACTCTTGTCATTTAGTGTTCCACATTCCTGCCAACTTTCCTTTCATCCCCACAGTAACAAATACACCTTCAACTCTGGTATCTCACGTTCTCCGCCCTGTCATAGGTCCCTTCGCCAGCAAACAAACTGTTCTGACAAACATCTCCCAACTCCTCTGTAATTCCATCTAAATTCATCTTGCCCCAGTTTAGAACTTGAAGCTGTGGACCAGTTTTGTCGCTCTCCCTAATTACGTGAAAATTACTAGGACTAAGGTCACTGGTTCCAAAGGGCTCCCCGACTATCACCTCCATCACCTCTATCATATTTCCTACAAGTAGGTCGAATTTTGCTCCTTCACGAGTAGGCCCCTCTTTATACTGCTTCAATAAATTTTTCTGACACAATTAATGGATTCGACCCCACCAAATCACTTAACACTCTGTTAGTTCCAGTTATAAATATTAAAATCCCCGATCATGACAATCCTTTTGCTCCTACATGCCCCTCCTCTCTGCAAGTATATTTGTTACTCTAATTCCTGTTGATTATTTAAGGGCATAAAGTACAAACCCTATAACATCACCATTCCACTTCCACCTCCATTTATTAGCTCCATCCATAAATCTTCGCTGTTTGATCCTTCAGTTATTTCATCTCTCATTACTGCTGTCATACTTCCCTTCACCAGAAATGCAACTCCCCCTCCCCTCCTTTCACCGTTGCTGTCCTGCCTAAAGCAGCTAAACCCAGGCACACAAAGCTGCTAGACCTGTCCCTCCCTTAGCCATGTTTCTGTAACGACTATGAAATCCCACTCCCGCGTAACTATCCATGCCCTGAGTTCATTGGCCTTACCTTCAGCCTTCTTGCGTTGAAATAAATCCAGCAGGCATTCCTTGCTCCCTATTGTATTCCAGCCTGACCCGTCTCTTCACTTTAATGTTTCTGATTACTGTATCTCTTTCCAGCCTCACACTTCCTTCCCTGCTCTTAAGGATCCCACACCCTGCCATTCTTGTTTAAACCCTCCCTTCGAATATCAGCAAACCTGGTCGCCAAGTTATTGGTCCGCCCTCCAGTGTATGTGCCACCTGTCCCTCTTGAAAAGATCAACTCTGTCACAGAAAAGACACCAATGATCTAAAAATCTGAGAATCTACTCCCTGCACCAATTCTTTAGTAATGCATGTATCTGCCATATCCTCATATTCTTACATTCATGAGCTCATGAAACAGGAAGTAATCAGGAGATTACTACTTCGAAGTCTTGATTTTGAACTTTTCTCCTAGCTCACTGTAATCACTCTTACGGACCGCATCCCTATTTCTAACTGTATAATTTATATAAATTTGCACAATGACTTCTGGATGCTCACTCTCCCCCTTGACAACGTTCTGCAGTCGCTCTGAGACTTCCTGGACACTGACACCTGTGAGGTAACGCACCTTGCTGGATTCCCGTTTGAGGCCACAGAATCTCCAATCCGTTCCTCCAAAAATCGACTCTCCACGATAAGGAGCAAGGACTGGCTGTTGAATTAAATTGTGTTTATTTAAACGCAACAGGGCGGACAGGTCAGGCTGATGAACTCAGGGCGTGCATCTTCATGTGGGACTAGGCCATTGCAGTCATTACAGAAACATGGCTAGGGGGCAGGTCTTGGGCGTGACCACCACACTAAAGCACTTATCAATTAAGTTCATAGCATCTGATGATCCTGAGTGCATCCAGCTCCAACTCCCAAACATGGTCTCCCATGAGCTGTAGACAGCTACACTTTCCACACATGTAGTCATCAGGAATGGTGGAAATCTCCTGGAGCTCCAATGTCCCACAGGAGGAACGTGCACCTGGACTAACTGCCATCTCGACTGCTGGAATACTAAATTAAAAGCACTTTAATTGAGTTTGCCTGTACTTTTTGCTGATCTGCTGCTATCTGAAGCCTCTCAATCCAATGAAATACTACTTACTCTCCTACCAACTGCATTTTCTCTACTCCTCCACATTTACTTTTAGTCAGGAAAGTAGGGAAACATGACAGTGATGTAATGTTTGTGGCTTACACACTCCTTGACACCAAACACATGATAATCTGCTCTCCAGAGCAGGACTTCGACTGAGGACTTCCTACTGGTAGAGATGATTGTGCTGATGCAAATCTTCACCCCAACAGCCAATCTGCGTTGTCGCAGTCCTCTGGTCATTTCTGTTTATTAGTACTGTCTTTATGAATTCCTTGAATCCATCGATTGCATTCCAATCTGTGTCTCCCACAGGGAGGGAGGGACGTTGATGTTCCAATACCGGGCTATTGCAAAAAAAAAATAGACGTAGGAGCAACATTATGCCACTCCCTGAGTCTGCTTCCCTGTTCAATTCGTTTATATTTATTCTAATAATGCCCCATTCTACTTTCAAGACTTTTCCCCATAACTGACCCTTGTTTAAAAATCAGTCTGACTCAGCCTTCAAAATATTTAATGATCTAGCCTAAGCATCCCTCAGGAATTTCTACAATTGTTTCCCTCTCACTGTTGGGAGACTTGGTGGTTTTTAATCCCGTGTCTTCTTTCTGGCACTCTTTGTGTATTGTGACGACATTAGATGTTATCGTGTCCTATCACAATTCTCTGTGGCCAGAGGCAAAAAAAGAGAAAATGTCAGAGCCTGTAATGTTCTCCCTCATCTTCCACATCAGCCTAAGATGCAGCTTATTCGGATCTGGGGATTTGCCCAGTGTTTACCATGCATAAACTTCCAATTCTTCCTTGGCTGCTTTATCAATTCGTTCAAAGATCACACGGTCATTCTCCCTGAATCGAGGAGAGGCTTCTTCAAACTCTAGACCGATTTGAAGCCTGTGTTTAACATATTCTGTGGCTCCGTGCACAGGCTGCACCAAATTGTCTCTAATACTCCCCCTTCTTTCTGTTGTTATCCTCTTCTTCTTAATAAACTGATAAAATGTCTTTGGATTCATGTTAATCTTACCCACTAATGTTTTATGCCGATCCCTCTTCTGCTCTTCTACTGACTTTTTAGGTTTAGCCATACACTTACTATATTCTTTTAGTGCATCCATTGACATGCTCACTTTGTACCTGCTTTAAGTCTCTCTTTCGCTTATAACGTTCTGAATGTTTGTTGACATCCGAAGTTCTCTGGGCTTATTTTCCAAATTTTCGTCTTCCGTGTAACATGTTGGGCGGACACTCTCATTGATTCCATTTTGATCAAGTTATCTCCCATGCCCCCGCCACACGCTGTTCTACTACAGTTTCACCCAGAAATCACTGCACTTTGGCCAGATCCTGTCATTTTTTTCATAAATTCGTTCTCCCCAATCCATTAACCTTTTATTTTCCAGATGGTGTTTTCTTTGTAATCTTTTCCTGAACAAACTTAAAATATATGATGTCACGTTCACTGGCCATATACTGTTCTTCCAATCCTTCCTGCGATATCCTGACTGGCTTCGTTCCCCACAGTGAGGCCCAGCATTGACCCACCCGTTGTTATATCTCCTGCATGTTGATATAAGAAGCTCTCTGGAATAAATGTCAAGGCATGTGTCCCCTCTTGAAAAGTTATCACTGCCCGAATAAATGTTTGGAAATTAAATGCCTGTACGTAATAATCCTATTACTGTTTTACACACCTCATTAAATTGGTTATATATTTGCTCCTGTGTTTTCTTTTATCTCGGGGTCTAAATTGCAGTTCCTCTGCAATGGTTTTGATCCTGAACTCTATCCACAAAGCCTCATTAGATCATTCCAAGATATTGTCCCTCCTTACTGTTGTAACTGACTCCATAACTAATAATGCAACACCACCTCCTCTTTTACCCCTCTCGTGTCCTGCCTATAGGTCTTGTACCATAGCGTATTGAGTTGTCAGCCCTGACCTCCCTCAAACATATCTCTGTAATGGCAAAAAAGTCACATTTCCACATTTCACCTTGTTCCCTTCACACACCTGTCTGTCCGATAATATTCCCAGCATTAAGTTAAAGCACATCCAGCCTGGAGTATAGCACCTGGAATCCTCTGTACCTCGGAGATCTTCAATTTTTCAGTGTTCGGTAAGAAGCTGTCCAATTCATGAACCAAAACTGTAACCCTGGGACTGAGTTAGTATTTGTGAAATACAATTTAGTTTTCAATAAATGCATGAATCAAATGCAATTTTCCAGAACTGAGCAGTCTGCTCCACATACAATGAGTTTCTGTTGATTAGTTCCCTGCGTAGTATGCAGGTGGGATAGCCGTCAGTATTAGGGAAAATGAGGACGGTCGATGCTGGAGTTCAGAGTCGAAACGTGTGGCACTGAAATCGAACAGCCCGTCAGGCAACATCTGAGGAGTAGGAGAGTCAAAAATTTGAGCTTCACCCCTTCGTCAGGAGCGCATTCGTGCCTTCCCATATTTTTCATTCCAAGGGGCAGGTGTCAGATCTTGTGGTGGCAAAGCATTTTGGTGATAGTGTCCACAACAGCCTCACATTCTACATAGCTATGGAGAAGGACAGGATTAGGCAAAATTGGAGAATATTTAATTGTGGAAGAGGAAACTATGGTGCGATTAAACATGAGTTACGAATCATAGATTGGGAGCAATTGTTCCATGGTAAAGGCAATATAGACATGTGGAGACTGTTTAAGGAACAGTTGTTGCAAGTGATGAATAAATATGTCCCTTTTAGACAGGTAGGAAGTGGTACGATAAAGGAACCTTGGATAACGAGCGCGGTGGAACTCGTCAAAAGGAAAAAAGGTAGCTTACATAAGGTGGAGGAAGCTAGGGTCAAGCTCAGCTCTAGAGTATTACAGGAAGGTGAGGAAGGAGCTCAAGAATGGCTTGAGGAGAACCAGGATGGGGCACAAGAAAGGCTTGGCAGAACGAATTAGGGAGAACACCAAGGCATTTTACACTTATGTGAGGAATAAGAGAATGGTCAAAAAAAGAGTAGGGCCGATCAGAGATAGCATAGGGAATTTGTGTGTGAAGTCTGAGGAGGTAGGGGAAGCCCTAAATGAGTTTTTTGCTTCTGTCTTTATGAAAGAAACAAACTTTGTAGTGAATTAAACATTTGGAGAGCATGTGTGCATGCTGGAATGGATAGAGATAGAGGAAGTTGATATGCTGAAAATTTTGTCAAACATTAAGATCGACAAGTCTCCAGGCCCAGACCAGATTTGTACTCGGGTTGCTTTGGGAAACGAGAAATGCGATTGCTTCGCCACTTGCGAAGATCTTTGCATCCTCGTTCTCCACTGGAGTCGTACCTGAGGACTGGAGGGAGGCAAATGTAATTCCTCTCTTCAAGAAAGGAAATAGTGAAATCCCTGGCAATTACAGACCAGTAAGTCTCACGTCTGTCGTCTGCAAGGTGTAAGAAAAGATTCTGAGGGATAGGATTTATGATCATCTAGAAGAGCATGGCTTAATTAAATGCAGTCAACATGGCTTTGTGAGGGGCAGGTCATACCTCACAAACCATACCGAGTTCTTTGAGGAGATGACTAGAAAAGTTGATGAGAGTCGAGCTGCGGATGTGGTGTAAGTGGACTTCAGCAAGGAATTTAATAAGGTACCCCATGGTAGGCTCATTCAGAAGGTCAGGAGGAATGGGATACTGGGGAACTTAGCTGTCTGGATACAGAATTGGCTTGCCAACAGAAGACAGAGAATGGTAGTAGAAGGAAAATGTTCTGCCTGGAAGTCTGTGGTGAGTGGTGTTCCTCAGGGGTCTGTCCTTGGGCCTCTAGTGTTTATAAATTTTATTGATGACTTTGATGAGGAGATTGAAGGATGCTCAGCAAGTTTGCAGAAGACACAAAGGTTGGAGGTGTCGTTGACAGTAAAGGGGGCTGTTGTAGGCTGTGGTGGGACATTGACAGGATGCAGAGATGGGCTGAGAGGTGGCAGATGGAGTTCAACCTGGATAAATGTGAGGTAATGCATTTTGGAAGGTCGAATTTGAAAGCTGAGTATTGGATTAAGGATAGGATTCTTGGCAGTGTGGAGGATCAGAGGGATCTTAGTGTGCAGGTACATAGACCCCTTAAATGGCCACCCACGTGGACAGGGTTGTTAAGAAAACATATGGTGCTTTGGCTTTCATTAACACGGGGATTGAGTTTAAGAGTCGTGAGATCTTGTTGCAGCTGTATAAAATTTTGGTTATACAGCACTTGCAATACTGCGTCTACTTCAGGTCTCCCTATTATAAGAAAGATGTGGATGTTTTGGGGAGAGTTCAGAGTTGGTTTACCAGGATGCTGCCTGGCCTGGAGGGCGTATCTTATGAAGAGAGGTTGACTGAGCTCGGACTTTTTTCATTGGAGAAAAGGAGGAGGAGAGTGGACCTAATTGAGGTACACAAGATAAGGAGAGGCATATATCGAACCGATAGCCAGAGACTACTTCCAAGGGCAGAAATGACTAACATGAGGGGTCATAGTGTTAAGCTGGTTGGAGGAAAGTATAGAGTGGATATCAGAGGCGGGTTCCTTACACAGAGAGTTGTGAGAGCATGGAATGCGTTGCATGCAGCAGTTGTGGAAGCGAGGTCATTGGGGACATTTAAGAGACTGCTGGACATGCATATGGTCACAGAAATTTGAGGGTGCATACATGAGGATCAGTGGTCGGCACAACATCGCGGGCTGAAAGGCCTGGTCTGTGCTGTACTGTTCTATGTTCTATGGTTCGTAGGATATTGCGAAACATACATGTTCAGTGAAGCAGCACGATATATAAATGGAAAGCAGTCAATCAGTTGATTCGACAGGGGGTAGGCAATTTCAAGTGAAGTACAGACTAATGAAAGTACAAACATGAGGAGAGATAAATCCCCTGTGCCAGAGGAGAAACATCTGAGGTTGCTACAGGAAGAGAAGAAAGAGATTTCTGTCCCTTTGGCGATGATCTTTGCGTCTTCACTCTCCATTGGAGTTGTGCCAAATGATTGAGGGTGACAAATGTTACTCCCTTGTTCAGGCAAGGGAATAAGGATAATCGTGAGAATTACACTCCAGTCAGTCTTGCATCAGAATTGTGCAAAGTAGTGGAGAAGATTCTGAGAGACAGACTTTATGATTAGATAGAAAATCATAGTTTGTATAGAAATAGTCAGTATGGGTTTGTGAGGGGCAGGTCATGCCTGACAAACCTTATGGGATTCTTTGAGAATGCGATCAAACACATTGAAGAAGGTAGATCAGTGGATGCGGTGTGCATGGATTTAACAAGGCATTTGTTCACGTTCCCATGTCCGTACATTCAGAAAGTAAGGAAGCATAGGATGCAGGGAAACCTATCTATCTGGATACAGAATTGGCTGGCCCATAGATACACAAAGTGGTGGTAAATTGGGAGTGTGGGAAGTGGGCGGCACGGTGGCACAGTGATTAGCACTGCTGCCTCATAATGCCAGAGACCCAGGTTAAATTTCCGCCGCAGGCGACTGACTGTGTGGAGTTTGCACGTTCTCCCCGTGTCTGCGTGAGTTTTCTCTTGGTGCTCCGGTTTCCTCCAACAGTCCCATGTTAGATGAATTGGCCATGATAAATTGCCTATTGTGTTAGACGGTGGGGAATGGGTCTGGGTGGGTTGCGGGTTGCTGTGGGCTTGTTGAGCTGAAGGGGCTATTTCCTCACTGTAACTAATTTAATCTATTCACTCTGGAGCTCGGTGAAAAGTGGTGTTCTGGAGGCTTCGGTTCTGGGAACTATAAATATATTTTCTATAAATGACTAGGATGAGGGAGTGCAAAAGTGGGTTATTACATTTGTTGATGGAAAGACAATGTTGGTGGTATTGTGGATAGTGTGGGTGCTATAGCAGTTTGCACTGGGATATTGACAGGATGAAGAACTGGGCTGATAAGTGAAAGGTGAATTTCAACCTGGAAAAGTGTGAAGCGATTTATTCTGGATGATTGACTTTGAATGCAGAATACAGGATACAAGGTAGTTAGTGCTCGTCAGGTCCGCAGCAATTCACCCTCCTCTCCAGGCACCTTCCCCGCCACCACAGGAATTGCAAGATCTGTGCCCACACCTCCCCCACACCCCTCCTACCCCAAAAACCTCAATGATCTTTCCCCATCCATCAAGGTTTCAACTGCAGTTCCACACATTTCAGCTACTGTATCCGTTGCTCCCAATGTGGTATTCTATACGTTGGTGAGATAGGACATCTATTTGCAGAGGACTGCTGAAAACATGTCAGGGACACCCGCACCATCCAGCGCCACAACCCTGTGGCCGATCGCTTCAACTCACCTCCCACTCTGCTGAGGACATGCAGGTCCAGGGCTTCATCCATCGTCCCTCCCTTACCACCACATCTTCAACCTCAGGACCCTCCAATCCCATGGTATCAATATGGATTTCACCAGTTCCCTCATTTCCCTTCCTCCGACCATTTCACAGTTCCAAACTTCCAGCTAAGCACAGCCCTCACGACCTGTCACATCTTTTTATTCAAAGTGGGAAAGCGTACTTCTTTTATATTCCCTCCAGAGTGCAAGCAGGCCCTATGGCCCAACAAGTCCATACCAAACCTCCGAAGAGTAACCCATTTCCCTCTGACTAATGCACCTATAACTATGGGCAATTTTGAATGACCAATTCACCTGGCTTACACATCTTTGAAACATGGGAGAAAACCAGAACACGTGGAGGAGACCCATGCAGACACATGGGAGAACATGCAAACTCCACAAAGAGAGTAGGCTGGGGCTGGAATCTTAACTGGTTTCTGGCACTGTGAGGCAGTAGTGTTAACCACTGAGCCACCGTGCCCACCAGTTCATCTTCATTCCCACCTATCCACTCCGCCCTCCCCTGCGATCTATCACCATTACCCACACCTCCATCCAACTATCACACTCTCAGTTACCTTTACCGAGCCCCACACCCTCCTATTTTTCTATCCACACTCATGGCTCCATGTCTTATTGCTGATGAAGGGTTTTTGCCTGAAAGTTTGTTTTTCCTGCTCCTTGGATGCTGCCTGAGCTGCTGTGCTTTTCCAGCCCTATTCTCACGTCTCAACCTCCAGCATCTGCTGTCATCTCTTTCACCTTGTTAACATCTCCACGCAGTGCCTGTCCAGGTTGCGGATATATGGAGTCTGGGAGGTAGGCCAGATGTCATCCCCCTAAGCAATTTGTTTGGTGTACGTCTGACACTTCATGTCCACACATCTGCTCTCTGCTCCAGGGTCTGACTGAAAATGAATTTGTCAAGCATGGTTGTAGCCAGTTATTGATATATAATTTAGACAGCACTTGTACTTACATAGTGCCCAGTGATAGTCGGTTGTCTAGTTTCCACATGCCTCAACATGGATTCCAAATGATTTGCGGTGAAATATTGCTTGAATGACTGCCCAGAACCACGTCGTAATGTTCTGGATACATTTAAGTGCAGGCCATTATCTCACTAAGCACCACGGGCAGCTATGATTTCAGTAACACTCTGCCTGAATTCAGATCCTTCTTAATCTACTTTCAATGAAGGCTATGATTGCAAGGTGATGAGTTCAGTGATCCGAAAAATAATCAGATATTTGCCATGTTTCATGAATGGCGCAAAAGTGAGATGTGAAGTATGATCTTTCAACCGAACAATAATTGCATCCTCCCTCAAAGCAATTAGCTTGATGTTATATTTATGGAACTCACGCCTGTCAACATTCTATGATTCAGAAATAAAGAATGTACATTTTGTTTGTTTGTTAGGTTGTTTGCCGCACGCGTCCGCATGTGTGCTGGTGTTTGTACATGTATTTGATCTATGCTTTAGTTGAGATTCCCTTTCTCTGATATCAGCCTCAACCTTCCACTTGTTATAAGCACTCCATTTCATAATTTCTATTTTTCCCTTCCTTTTCTCCTTCTTTCTCACTTCCTATCTCGAGTTCAACATTTCCAGCTTTCTTTTCCTAAAACTTCCTCCCTCTGGAAAACTACATTCCTTGATCCACAATTCTAACTGCTTTACACATTCTGGGCCGTAATAATTTAGCATGTATTGTATTTTTGGTTGACCATTCCAAGTCCTGTGCGGACTGTCCCTTTGTTTGCTCTTGCTGGAGCCCATTTTTAATGTAACTGGATACGTGTTCAGTTCTCTCTCTCCCCCCCTCTCTCTCCCTCAATGCCTTGTATTTTGCAAACCAAGAAACCACGTGCCCGGTACATCTTAGGCTAGTCCAACTCAGCCAGTCGTGGTTCCAAGTCTAAAACCACCCTTAAACTTGCCGTCTCCTGAATACTATAGAGACAGTAATCCACTTCCCTTTGGGTTTTATTCGAATACCACACGATAGTTCACGGAAACCTTTTTCTGCTGTATTTATTCTCTTATAATGAGTCTTTATGTCTGATTACTTAAGCCACGACTCTTTCACCGAGCCTATTCGATTCAAACCCCCGGCTCTGGGGTAATCCACAGATTCCGAGTCTTCCCATGCAAAGTGAACGACCTTCAAGGCGCTGGCGCCTACACCTCCTGGGAATCTTCAGAATCTCACCCAGTCGTGGGATCCCGGATGATCCCCCAAGTTTACTGTCGTGGAAATTAAATCGACTTGATTCAATTATTCAGAAGAGCAAAGAAATTGAATTTATTAAAAAAAAACTCCTGCCGGATTTTGTCTCATTGCACTAAGTCAGATGCCTCAATGCAAGGTATGCTGAAACATTAGACAGACGCCTGCCTTATAGTGTTCGTTATCCCACTCTCAAGGGCAAAGTCTGGGGTAACTAAAATTGTTATCCTCTCATACCCTGGTCCTAGACATAACAGTTCTTCAGCTTTCACAGAGTTCGACGATCGCAAGTCGAGTTGAATGTTTACATAATTCAAACAGAGATAAGGTAACTGCATACCTTCATCAAATAATCGTTTACAAACGTCAGTACAGCATTGATTTAAAGAAAAACATTCTCTTTCAAACTTCACAGTAAATGGATAATTTTCCATTATACTTTTGAACTGACTCTGAACACGCTCCAGGGGTGGTATATTCTTCTTGAGATATGGGACGCAAAACATCAAACAATAATAAAAATGTGGTGTGATTAGAACCTTATAGAATCTCAGAAGTACATCCATGCTTTTCCATTCAAGTCCTCTTAAAATAAACGTCATCATGGTATTTGCACTTTTTGACAAGTCGGACCACCTGAAATAATGAACTTATGATGATAATAAAAAATGATCATGGAGTTTGAAAAATCAACAATGATTAAAGCATGCTGGGAAATGTATCCTAGTCTTGACTAAAGTCTCTGCGCTAATCCACATACTGCAGAATCCAGACAGGCTGCATTTCCCCACAGATGGTTTGCAAACAAACTTGAGAGTTACAGACCTTTCAATACAAACCTGGATTTGAACTTTAATGGGATAATGGAATATCGCCATTGGGCAATCAATGTGCCACCCCCTGGTGGATCTGCTTGCTCAGGGGTAATCCAACCCTCTCAAAAGGGGGTGAAGAACTGGAAGAATGAGAATCACCGCAAAACCCCACTTAGTGCAGTAAATCGAAAATAACCACCAAAAGAGAGGATACCTCCAAGTCCATCGTCAGAAGAAGAAATCAGCACGTGGATCCCGGCAACGTTCTATAGGGGTGGTTTACGATCCACCCCAATAGAAGTTAATTTAAAGCATAAGATGGCTTGTAGTGTGTTTCGTTACTTTATAGTAAAATTTATGGTTCTAATATTAGTTGTGTTCAATAAACAAATATTGTTGTTTAGAAGTCTTTTGGTAAATGTAAGATTTTAAAACATACTGTCCTGTGTTACAAACCTTTCCTAAAAATTGGTTCACCTGCAAGTTTACCTCGAGACAATCTTGATCTACAACTCCAAAAACTCTTTGCACTTCAGACTGAAGAGTTTTCCCGCATTTAGAAAATACTCCATTCCTGTATTCTTCTTACCAAAGTGCATGACTAAACACTAGCCCCCATTGTACTCCATCTGCCACTTCTTTGCCCACTCTCCTAACGTGTCTAAACCCTTCTGCAGCCTCTCTCCTTTCGCAATGCTACCTGTCTCTCCACCTATCTTTATATCATCTGAAAAGTTAACCAGAATGTCCTTAGAACATTTATCTAGATCATTAATTTACGAAGTAAAGAGCCGTAGTCCAAACACTGAGCCTTGTGTAACATCACATGTCACTAGCTAACATGCTGACAAAAACATTTTTTCCTCACTCACTGTTTTCTGCATTTTTAACCCTTGTTGTTTCTCAATTCCACCCAGACAGATCCTTCACCGTCTGTCCAAATTTCAGAAGTGATGGGAACTGAGTGAAGGGATTGCAAAACACTTTGGCATTGTCGCTAATTTATAGTTTACACATGGACTAAAAATATGACATTGCCCATTCCACTGAATTATGGCGACATACTATTTCTTTGACGAAATATTCTGTTTGCATTATGGAAGAATATAAACATGTGAACCTTCTTGAGAAGATATAGATAATTTCAAATGTTTGTATTCTTCCATAATACAGACAGAATATTTGGTCAAAGACACAAACTGTCGCCAAATTCCAGTGGAAATGATAATATAATATTTTTACTTTTTATGTTTTTATTTGGTTTGACTACTCACTTGTGCTGTTATTCTTTCAAAGGGCAGCATCTCACATATTGCAGTGTTAAGTTTTTCGGTCATTGATCTGGCCATCTGAACAATCCGGTTGTACACCCCTGAAACCTAACACTTTCATCCTCACTTTGAACCATTATAATAATCATTGTGTCATCCACAACATTGTTTACCATGCTCTAACCCCCACCCCCATCTACCATATTGTTATCATCAACGTGTATGAATATCAGAAACAAAACTTGATTTTCTACCTGTTCTACAGTCGTTGTTGCAGAGGAAGAATTGATAATTCTAGTCTACAGTTTTCCCTCTTTTGCTGAATTTGCAGCATGATGCAGGAGAGGGCTTTTATTAGAGAGCCACAAACACTATTTTGGACATGGAACTGAATTCTGCTTTTATACACTGGTCCTCTGGATGTATTATTCATATTATACATATGAATAATGATTATACATCATTATTCTTGGACTCGCTTTTGGCACTGTGCACTGCCACATTTCCATTTTATGTGGGCCTGCAGCTCATTCTTTATAACATTCGCTGCAATCACGTCAGAGCACAGGGAACTTTTTTTTTAAATCTGCAGGATGGATGCAGGCTCATTCCTGAAGTTTGTTTGAAAGAACGAAGGTGATGAGGATAAAGGTTCAATTAAATTCTGCATTATAAGCATGCAGGAGAAGAACAAATCACACTCTTATTTCTGCATTGAATTGGAAGCAAATTCATAGAAAAAAAACACCCACCGTTCTGGATATTGTTTAGTGACATAAAGTGACTTAATGTCGAGAAAATGAATTGGAGAGAAAAGAAAAGAAAATGTCTGCCCTTGATGGAGATACAGAAATGTAGAGTGGATGTACAATATAAACAAGAATCCTGTCAATAAAAGAAGTATGAGAAACATTTTCCTTATATTCAAAGGAAACCAGATCCCAATTTTCCTTAACAGTGATGTTTGATTATCCATCAATCTCAGTTTTCCAACTGCCTGGTATTGCCTGCCACAGATGGCCCTTCCGACAGACTACCTCCTCCCCTTCCTACTCTTTCCTTATCCACCTATTTCTCTTGCATTGCTCCTTCTGCTGTGACATACCCTTTCACGGAAGATCTCCCTTCACACTTCTCGCACTGTGTATCACACCAGTTCCCTCTCACTCCCACTTTCCTGACTCTCCCTTTCGCTTTTTGCTCTCACACTAAATGCTGGAAATTACTGACTCCTGTGCTATTACATGTCATCAGTGAATGATGCGTTTGAAATGATCACTGTTCAACAGTAACAGAAAACAGCATGTTTGTCACTGTCTGATGCTCCGTGAATGGGATGGCTTTGTTAACTATTGGCACAGAGTGGAGTTTCTTATTGTCCCTCTATCACAACACTTAACCAAACAGCCTCATTACCAACGGGACAAACATCTTGGGGCAGAATTGGAAGTCCATGTATCCTGTCTTTTGCTCCTTGTTCTTTTAATTGATCTGCCAATATAATTGGAGGTAAGATCAGAGATACTTCCCTTTCAGTCGAAGCACGACTTGACTGAGCATGGAATCCAGGACCCTGAGCAAAACTGTGATTAATGGGAATTAGAGAACCTTCTGCACTGGTACTAGGAACAATGGGAAAATGATCTCTACAAGTTATCTTCCAAGTTGCATGCCATCCTGACGAGGAACTAACGGGTTGTTAAGACACTTTGGAATGTGCCTACAAGCGGCTCTATGTGCATGTGCATCACTTGGAGACAAGAGATTCAAGTAGGCTGCACTATTTCACCTTTTCCAGAATGTTTGACACGTAAAATCTGCCCATGCTAGTTCCTTCCAAAACCCGTGGATGAATATGCCCTGCACCAATGTATCTTAAGTTTCCACAGTTTCATCTAAAGTTTCAGAAATGTAAGACCTTCCTGAACGAGTATGACCCTCGTGTCACCAGGAGCATGATATGACATTGAGGCGATGATTGGGATCCTTAATTCAATTGGGTACTTATATAGAATTGATCATGTGATTCATGGCCACTGAATTGAACATTTTCATGGTGATTTATGATACGGAAAATGTTATTAATATATAGGGCTCTGTCAAATAAAAAACTTCTAATTTTTCATTCAAGGACCATAACCAAATTCATGAGATTTAACTGTAATGGCAGCTTCACTGTTCCCTTTAATATCAGAAAAATATCCACAGTCCAAACGAAAAGGGAAGTTGGAAATGGTGGAAAACTTTAACAAGTCCAACAGCATCTGAGCAGAAAGACAATTAATTTTCTGAGACCAATATGACTTTTTCAGAACAAACTCATACTCGTCTCAATATGTTAACTGTCTTTCACCCTCAAGGTGCATCAGCTGTGTGTCACCAACATTTTCCACTTGTATTTGAGATTTCCAAGTTCCCTCGTAAATGCTAGCAGAGGGACATACTTGGGTGAGTGGCACGGTGACTCAGTGGTTAGCACGGCTGTCTCGAAACACCTGGGAAACGACGATCAATTCCACCTTTGGGCCACCGTCTGTATTGAGCTTTAATATTCTTCCCGTGTCTGCAGATGTTTCGTCCAGGTGTTCCTGATTCCTCCCAATTGACCATGAAAAATTGTTCATCTGAATCTACTTGCTTTAGCTATGGGAGATAGAGGATTCGTGTAGGAGGTGGATCTATGTCCAATATTTTTCAGAGGATCAGTGTCAGCTCGATGGGCCGAAAGTTTTGTTTTAACACATTAGAATTGTACATCATTATTATAACAAAGGCGGTGGTTACTGGGGCAAAAATCTCTGAACCAACACTTAATGAGTTGCATTTCTACTGATGTTGTTCCGTATTCTTTCCATAGCCCTGCACATTGTGTTATCCATGTCGTGGTTTTTAATTCTGTGCATTGAAGAGCCAGGAGGGGATATGAGAAGTCGTTGGTAGATTGCGTCAAGGAAAACCCGAAGGTTTTCGATAACAATATCAGGAATAAAACAATGAATAAGTAAGATCTGGGCCTATCAAGCGTAGTAGTGGTAATTTGTACTTAAAGTCAGAGGAGATAGGGAAAGCGCTAAGTGAATTTTCTCATCAGCATTCACACTAGAAAATAGCTAATATTATGCAGTAGAATCCTGAGATACAGGCTGGTAGATTAGATAGGATAAAGGTTCACAAGGAAGAGGTTTCAGCAATTCTGGGAAGTGTAAAAATAGATAACTCCCCTGTGCCAGGTGGGATTTATCCGAGGATTCTCTGGGAAGCCAGGGAGGAGATTGCAGTGCCTTTAGCTTTGATCTTTATATTGTCAGTGTCTACAGGAATGGTGCAGAGAGCTGGGGGATAGCAAATGTTGTTACCTTATTCAAGAAGGGGATTAGAGTCTAATTATAGACCAGTGAGCGTTGCTTTGGTTGTGAGTAAAATGTTGAAATTGTTAAAGATACAAGGTTTAAACTAATCTAGAAAGGAATAATTGGATTAAGTATAGTCAACACGGTTTGGTGAAGGGTAAGTCGTGCCTCACAAATCATATTGATTTTTTTGAGAAGGTGACCAAGCAGTTGGATGCTGGTAAAACGGTTGATGTAGTGTATATGACATTCAGTAAAGTATTTGGTAAGGTTCCCCACGATAGACTATTGCAAAAAAAAAATACGGAGGCATGGGATTGAGGGTAATTTAGCGGTATGGATCAGGAATTGGTTAACTGAAAGAAGACAGAGGGTGGTAGCTGATGGGAAATGTTCATCCTGAAGTTCAGTTACTCGTGGTGTACCGCAAGGATCTTGTTTTGGCCCACTGCTGTTTGTCAATTTTATCAACGACCTGGATGATGGTGTAAAAGGATGGGTTCGTAAATTTGCAGATGACACTAAGGTCGCTAGAGTTGTGGATAGTGCCAAAGGATGTTGTGGGTTACAGCAGGACACAGATAATTTGGAGGCTGGGCTGTGAGGTGGCAAATGGAATGCACTGCGGAACAATGTCAGGTGATTCACTTTGGATGGAGCAACAGGAATGCGGAGTATTGGGCTCTTGGTAAGACTCATGGTAGTGTAAATGGGTAGAGATTCCTCAGTGTCCATGTACATAGATCCCTAAAAGTTGCAACCCAGTTTGATAGTGTTGATCAGAGGGCATATGGTGTGTTTGCTTTTATTACTAGAGGGATTTTGTTTCGGAACCCTGAGGTCATGCTGCAACTGTACAAAACCCTGGTGCAGCCGCACTTGGACAATTGAGTACAGTTCTGGTTATCACATTCGTGGAAGAATGTGGAATCATTGGAAAGGTTTCAGAGGAGCTTTACTAGATTGTTGCCTGGTATGGAGATAAGATCTTATGAGGAAAGGCTGAGGGACTTGAGGCTGCCTTCGTTTGAGAGAATGCTGAGAGGTGACTTAATTCAGACATTTAATATAATCAGATATCAGATAGGTTGGATTGCGAGAGCCTGTTTGTTTGGATGATAATGGCTAGCACGAGAATACGTAGCTTTAACTTGAGTTTTAATGGATAGAGGACTGATGTCGGAGATCGTATCTTTACTCAGAGAGTAGCAGGGATGTGGAAAGCGCAGTCTGCAACAGTAGTAGACTCACCACCTTTAAGGCCATTTAAGTGATCATTGGATAGGCATATGGATTTAAAATGGAGTAGTGTAGTTTAGATGGGCTTCAGATTGATTTCATAGGTTGGCGCAACATCGACGGTTGAAGGGTCTGTACTGCGCTGTAGTGTTCTATGTTCTATATGCGCACAACCCTATCGAACTGTATATCCAGTGATTAAAACACTTATGTAACATACTATTCTTTCCATTTGAAATTGCCCTGTCCACGTTCATCGAATGCATGTAGTGTGGAAACAGGTCCTTGGAAGAGTAACCTGACCAGGCCCATTCTTCTACCCCCCGATATTGTCCCCTCACTTTTGTGTCTAACCTACACATCTGTGAACACAATGAGAAGATTAGCTTGGCCAATTCACCTAATCTGCACATCTTTGAACTGTGGGATGAAACACATGCAGACGTGGGGAAAATATGCAAACTCCACACAGAGATTCGCCTGAAGTTGGAGTCGAACCAGGCCCTAAGCTGTGAAAATCTAATACTAATCCTTGACCCACAGAGCCACATCAGCAATCAGCATTCTGTTGTCCAAATGTAGTAAGCTTCGTTGATTTGCTTCGCATTTCATTCTGTCTGCCAGAAAGCGTGATGGCGACTGAGGAAATATCGTTGTATTTCCCTCAAATCTCCACAAACACTGCTGACATTGCTTTCTGTCTCCTAACTAATGTTATTTTCATTCTGTCCCTGGCTCATTAATGTAGGGATTTTAATGAACAAGGTATTTGTACATTCCATATTTTTGTCCCCTCTGTGTCTCTTCCCTGAGTGTGGTCATCTTCTTTAATTCATTAAAGCGACATGGGTGTAACTGGCTGGGCCACTATATATTTCCCTTTCCAGGTTGCCCAGGAAAAGGTGTTGGTGAGCTGCCTTCTTGAACCATAGCACTCCACATGCTGTAGGCTGCCAGTGCTTAGCTCTGTCTGGTTTCATTTCTTTGAGACCTTGTAGTGATTTAACTGAATGGTTGACTTGGCCATTTCAGAAGGGCAGTTGAGAGTCCATCACATTGCTTTGGGTCTGTTATCACATGTGGGCCTCACCACGTGAAGATAACAGATTTACATCCACGGAGGGCACAAGTGGTCTAGGTGTTTGTTTTAATTTAACAATTGACAATCTTTCATTAGATTGTTAACCCAAATACTCCATTGAATTCAAATTCCACGATCTGATGAGGGGGGATTCAAGTCCATGTTTGAGTCATCAGCTGGGCCCCTGGATTAATTGTCTGGAGATTATAGCACTAGACCATTGAATTCCCAGCATCTACACTGGTAATGGTTGTGTTGCTGTTATTGTGACTGAGGTACAGAAAGTTTTTCAGCTATATTGTCAACTACTTCCATGGAGAACAGAACCGGTAATATTTCAGCTCACGGGGACTGTGCAGAACTGCAATGTTTTTTTTCAGCCAGGAATAGAAACTGAGGAGAGAAAACCATTTCTTAACGCTGAGTGGGTGTGACATGTATACAGAGATTTGACTTGGACCCGTCACTAGAAAGTGAGAGGAGGTTCTCTGGATTGTTTTCTTAGGTTTGTGTTATCAGCTACTACCATGACTGAGGGAAATCTGAAGGTCTGGTGGCCCCACTCTGCACAAGGTTTGGGCACTGCATTTTGGAGAGAGTCTGGGTCTGCAGAGACTGCACAGGAAGGAGCAGGACACTACACTATCCTTTCTGAGATTTCCACAAATATTTCCCAATGTTGAATGGTTTCCATGTGCAAAGTGTGAAGCCAGTTAATTACAACAATGAGGAGGTCACAGAAACCTCCTCCAGCATAACCTGTAGTTACACACCAGGGAGAGGACTGCACTCAACATGCCCACCAACTGTTTTGATTCTGGAACTTTCCAGGCAGGAGTGGGTGAAGCATCCATTTTGCCAGAGTACGATCCTCTCTTGTACTCACAAGGTGAGAGGCCATCTCCGTCCGGTGAGGTGAATATGTTGGTTCTGTCTCCACAGAGGAAGGAAGAGAAAATCTTCCCAAAGTGTTAGGGAACATGGTGACTGGCGAAAATGTGGAACGGCAAGAAGTTAGAATCATTAAAGATGAAGTACTGGGGAAAAAAAAACAAAGCTCATTGTATTGAATATTGGTACGTTGCTGGATTAAATGAGTTATGAATTGAGAGGGTTACAGAGTTAGGGCTGGAGAGTTGTGCTTGCCGGGAACCTCTTTTGGGAGCAGGTACAGAATGGCCTGATTCTGTACAGTCAATTCCTTAACTCTTTGAGGGAGGGCAAAGTTTGTCAAAGCTTTTTGTGTTAAAGAAAGGATGCTGCAGACTTGGAAGTAGCTACTGAGACCAAAAATATTGAAAACAGGAGAAAGAGGGAAATCAGAATACCAACTGATGAAAAAATCGATCACAGATGTGAGGGAAAATATTTGATTGACTTTTTTTCGGAATTCGTAATAACTAGATCTTTGGAGAATAATGATATGATTTGCGGAGTCAGCCTAGATTTTAGAAAGGGAAATCGTTTTTGATAAATCATTTGGAGTTTGTGGAGGATGTTGATTGTGACATCGACAAATGAGAACCAATGGGAACAGTATATTTGAATTTTCAGGAGGCTTTTGACAGGTGAGTGAAGAACGTCAGAGTCCTTGCGTAAGGAGTGAATATACTACATGGATGGAGAATTGGATAATGGGGAGAATACAGAGAGTAAGATTCTGCTCTGGACTAAAGGTCATTGCTCATCGGGTAGCCCATGTATCAGTGCTTGTAGCACATCTGCTCACAAGGCAAATAAATGAATTGAATGTGAGCAACTAATACAGTCCTTTTCATTTTGAATTTATTAGGAGGTGAGAGATTGGGAACTGCAGTTATCACTTATACAATTCACATTATCCAGCAAGTAATCAGGACAGTAAATGGTATGTTGTCCTTCATTACAAAATGATTCAAGTGTTGAAGTAAATTCATATTCCTGCAGTTGTAGCGTGTTGATTGGATAGTAGTTAGGCCACTTATTACAGATTCTCTCTCCCTTATAAGGAATTATTTCATTGCGACTGAGATAGTGCAAAATAGTTTCACCAGACTTATTCCTGGGATGATGGTACCGTGAGGAAAGTGTGAGGAAAATGAGTGTTTAATCCGTGGCGCTGAGAGCGAATAACAGGCTTTTACATTTAAACTTGAAAATTAGGTACGACAATCATATTGTCAAGAAAAAGACAGTGATCAGGTAAAACATTACATTTTTCCATGATATTTGATTCCCAATAGTTCACATACCTGCACGGAGCCGCCATGTTGGTTGAGAGGCAGCTCCAGGCTCTGAATGAACTCTCCCTGTCTCAATATGCAGTTGGTTTATGAACCTGCATTGTTCACAAATCTGTCAGCAGCCACAATACCTTATTCCTGAAAGAAAGAGTTCGGCATTCCCACCAGTTTCTAATCTTCATCGAAACACCAGTCTGCCTTCTCGGAGACAGAAGCTATTTCATTGAGACTTGGCACGAACCATCCACTTTCCCTTCTCACATTCTGTAAAGCAAGTTGAAGTAACACGTGTACCATGCGCAATTGATCCAGGAGGAACAACATAAAGCAGAGTATCTGTGTAGTCGCTGCTTCACTGTTTGTCATGTTGGGGAATCAATGACATCTTACTATTTCTGTATAATTGACTTGACAGGCTGAGTGCCCTCTTCCTGGTCACACGGAAGAGACTCAAAGACCTGACTTGGCAGCTCCTGGTTCCTGTTTAACACCTCGATGTGCTGACTACACTCCTTCCCTCCTTGTGTAATAGGCAGGAGGGACTGAATTGGCTATGTCTATTCTTGTCAAATAGTTTCAGTGGGTTGAATACATTCCGTTGCAACCAGTTTGAGATGCTGAATGAGCTCCTCTTATTTAACTGTGGGAAAGGTACATTTCTAGTTGGACTGTTACAAGAATGTTATCTTCAATTTAGCAACACAGTTTAGATTCTATCCAGGTCTTGATGCACATGGACACGGACTGCTTCAGCAGTGGACCGGTGCTGAATTATTCTTAACAATCTTCAGTGAACATCTCCCACTTCTGACTGTATGATGTGGGAAAGACGTTGAAGCAGCAGAAGAAAGCTACATTGAGGATGCGCCCTGAGATGTCCTGTGACAGAGATGATTGATCCTCACCAACCACGAATACCTTCCCTTGTCCTCTGAATGCATCTAACCACGACTCATTCCTATTGCATTCAATTTTGTTCGTGTTCCTTGAAATCCTGCCTTGATATCGGGACCAATCACTCTTACCGTGTGTAGATGTTTTTATTCATGTGAATAGGTCACGGTGTCTTTATGAGCAGCGATTCCTTCACACAGAGGGTATTGACTGTCGGGACTTCTGTATTACAGAGAGGTAGGAGAGGTAGATCACTAAGATATTTAGAAGGGGGCACAATGGATATATGAGTTATCAGAATGTTGAGGGCTGCAGTGATTGAGCATAACAGAAGAGTTGAGGATTTTGCAGATTAGCTATGATCATATTGAAGGGAAAGACAGGCCAGAAGGGCTGAATGACCTATTCATGTATCTGACGTTCTCTCATTTTGTTATTGGGAATTTATTTTCCTGAAAATTCTATTTTTGCATGTTGCGGTCAGGGAGAACAGAGGATTTTGTGGGCCGTCTCTGGGTGAGGTATGAGCGCTGTATTTGCAGTGAATCTGACTCGGCAACATGATCAAGAAATGATGACAGTTCTGTAAAGACAGAGGAGAGAGATGTTTCACACCGTCACCTACCCTTTCTTTTCCCAAGAATATTTTCCAACGCCATGTAAAACTGTGTGTGACAGTCTTCATCTGCTGAATGGTTTCTGCTGTTTCTGTGCAGCAGGTAACTGGGTAAATGGCCTCCCACTGTTCCTGTCCAACAGGTTTGAGAGGTTCAATCGAACATAGGAACTAGGGACTTGGGAGAAGGGCTGGTCATTAGACTTTCGGAGCCTTCTCCACCAGGCAATAAGATTGTGGCTTATCAGGTAGTGGTTTCCTTTCTACAGTTCATTGTCATTTACCATCCAATATCGAAGTAGCATGGCTTTTAATAAACGCAAACACACAAGCATCAAAAACGTCTGGGGAAGACCATTTCCACTCAAACAGCCCTTTTTGAATTTCTCGTCATCCCTGTTCAGACTGGGGCTGGAGAGGTCACTGTTTCATTTTCTACTCCAGCTCCTCCATTGGTCATGACACATTTTAATCAATGATGTAGTTCTCAGACTAGGTCAGGTTCTTTGTTCGGGACAAGTCAGATCGATAGGTTAAATTTAGAAAAGTAATTTACCAAAGTAAACTTACTTAACCTAATGGAAAGATACATGACAAGCAGTGTGGACAAATATGTACATTAATATTTATCTTTCACTGTATACTGAGACGCAGTTTGTATACACAGAAACATACACATACACAGACACACACAAATGCACACAGGCACACACATACACATACATGAAGACAAACAGAAAAAATCTCTGCCGAATATCAGTTTGAAAGAGATTTTCGTAGCAAAAGTTAAATTCAAGACAAAAGGAAATATTAAATTGTATTCTGCAGCTGAGGTCATTCTGTTCACACAAGCTGCTGTCAATCGGATACCTTCCTGGAACATTTGGATTTGGCTGAATTCCCTTTGCTTCTGGCAGTGTGGAAATTCCAATGAATCTTCAACAAGAATCCTTCACGACTGATAACGATGCCTGATGAGTTTTCCCCTCTCATACATTGCTGTGAGAAGGAACAAGGAAACAAAGGAAACAATAAGCCGTGACGTCTCTAGCAGGTTGTATCTTCTCCAACTTCTAAATGAAATATACAATAATGTTATCTGATCACCTAATTGGACCAAATGAAGCCTCCTTGAATATGCTTGGAATTGTATGACTCCGTCCCTGTTCCCTGATCCATGTAGGAGCAGTTTATAAGCTATAATTGGAAGATGCGTTTGTATGTGTCCTCATAATTTTTCCAATAAATTCATGTCTTTGGGCTATCTGTGTTAAAATGAATACATTGTTCTCTTAAATTTGAATCTTTAGTTCTAGTTTCCCACACCAGTGGAAATGTTCATTAGTCAAGCACCTGATGCACTCTCCTCAAGATCTTATATGGTTCAGTATGAAACTCTCTCATTCTCAAACCTTAAGTGCCCTAGCCTTGTAGAGGTTTATAAAATTATGAGGGGGCATGGAAATGGTGACTACCCAAGACCATTTTCTGAGGGAGTCCAAAACTAGAGCACATAGTTTGAAGGTGAGGGAGAAAGATTTAAAAGAAATAAAAGTAGTAATCTTTTCTCTTGAGGGTATAGAATGAACTGCCAAAGGAAGTGTTGGTGGCTGGGCAAATTACAACATTTAAAAGCCATTTGAATGGGTACTTGAATAGGAAGGGTCATGGGCCAAGTGCTGGCAAATGGGACGTGATTAATTGAGGACACCAGGTCATCATGGACAAGTTGAACCGAAAGGTCTGTTTCTGTGCTGTATGACAGAATAACGCCTTCTTTCCAGGAACACGTACATCTTTACCAAGCTTCAGAATCAAGTTACTATATTTATTTTTCAGTTTAGGGAATCATTACTACACGCAATACATCAGATGTGGCCTCAGAAAGCCCCTGTACAGATGCAGTAAAATATCCTGATAGCTTTTGCATGGAATAGAATGATTTCATATACTTTCCTTACCACTTACCGCATCTGCATAATAACTTTGTGTGATGCATGTACCAGAATGCACAAATCCCTTTGTACCACTGAATTTTGTGATCTCTCTCCTTTTAAGTAGTTTACTATTGTTTTACCCTTTTGTCACAGCATAAATTTCTTTCATGCAGGTTATACTGTTTCTGCTAAAGGTTTACACATTAACCTCCCCTGTCTCTACCCCATTACAAGCTCTCTACCTCCACTTGACATCTTATTGAATTAATATCTTGGTGGCTGAGCTAATTGAGGTCCATTCCAATCGGTCCCCACGTCCGAATCATTGACAGGTTCGAAATAGTTGTGAATCTTGCACTGATCTTTAAGGAACTCCACCACGTTAAAGCTTTCCAAATTGAAAACAAACATCAATCACTACTGTCGATTTCCTGATAGCTACCCAGGGTTCCCTGTTCCTGTGTAGCAGCTTAGAAAGGTTGAATAGCTTTCTCATGTGCTGCGTAAAACACTCAAATGGCTGAATGACTTTATCATCTTCCGTTGTAAATCCTTAGAGGCCAAAAAATGTCCTCGTGTCTCATTGCCGACTGGCTGATTTGGACATTCCTCTCCCTCTGTAACAGAATCGAAGGTTTGAGTGAGAGAACAAGACATGGGTTAGGAACAGCAGGTGGCCATTCAGCCTTTCGCTCCTGCTGCTCCATTCAGAATGTGCATTATTGATGTGATTGTAACTAAACATCCCTTTCCTGTCTGTTCCCAATAAACATAGATTCTTTTGTCCATTAATGATCTATGGAACTCAATTTTGAATGTTTTCATTAACCCAGTCTTCACTGCTGCTTGGGCGTGGGAACACCATAGATCACACAACCCTAAAGAGAAAGGAACATCCCTGTCTCCCTCAGAAATGGAAATGCCCTTATTCTTAAAATGTGTCCCCCTCAAGCCAATCACCACTCTTTTGACACAGGGACACAATTAGAAACAGATATAGGCCATTCGAAACTCAAACCTTTCCACATTTCCTTTAACTACTGACAATCAAATACTTACCAAATTTAGCCTCAACTGAGGTTAGATGAATTCCAGATACCATAAGCTCACAAGAGTGTAGGAAATTGGAACATAGAACAGTGCAGCACAGCACAGTCCTTCAGCCTTCGATGTTGTGTCAACCTTTTATCCTAGTCTAAGACTAATCTAAACTTCATACCCTTCATTTAATTATCATCCATGTGTCTATCCAAGAGTTGCTTGAATGTCCCTAATGTATCTGATTCTACTACCACCGCTGGCTGTGCATTCCATGCACCTACCACTATCTGTAGAAAAAAAAATACTGTCTCTGGCATCTCCTCTCAGCCTTGCTCGAAATTATGCTCTCTGCGTGATAGCCATTTCCACACCCTTAAAAAGTCTCCAGTTTTCCACTCCATCTATGCCTACTCATCTTGCACACCTATATTATGTAGCTCTCATCCTTCCTCACTCCAATGAGAAAACCCTAGCTCCCTTAGAAATTCTGCATAAGACATGCCCTCCTGCACAGGCAACATCCTGGTAAATCCTGTCTGCACCCTCTGGAAAGTATCCAATTTCTTTCCGTAATGGTGCGACCAGAACTCAACACAATACTTCATGTGTGGTCTAACCAGGGCGTTATAGAGCTATAGCATAATCTCGCGGCTCTTAAACTCAATTTCTCTGTTCACGAAAACCCACTCAGCATGCTTCTCTTAATACTCCTATCAACTTGAATGCCAATTTGTAGGTACCTAAGGACGTGGAGCCTAAGATCCGTCTGTTCCTCCATACTGCCAAGAATGCTAATCTGCATTTGAACTCGATCTTCCAAAATGAATCACTTCAGAAAATAGGAAATTGGAGCAGAATTAAGCCATTTAGCCAATCGGATCTGCTGTGCCGTTTGAATACGGGTGAAACGTTTCTCAGCCACATTCTTTTGCCTTCGCCAACTGATCAAATGGTTCCCTTATTAATGAATAACGTATTTATCTCTATCTTAAATAAATTACTTTTTCTGTCTGCAGGAATATGCATGTCTTAGTGTGTAAGTGTTGTGCGTTTAATGTGTCTATGTATGTTTGTGTGTATCTCTGTCTGCATCGCTGTTAAACGTGATCTTTGAAGATTTTGGGGTAAATCCACTGAAATTGACACCAACACACTCCCCCTTCCTCCATCTCTACTGCCTGTCAATTTTAAGTGTAGAGCCATAAAATACCACCCTCCGCTGTCCTACCCTGGCTAAATGTCAGATTTTATTCTCTCTCAGATGACATCAAATTCTGTAAATCTCTCAGATTGCACGGCTGCTTGGGTTTTCAAATAACGCTGTTTAAGCACAGAGCACTTTCGTCTGTTACCTAGTGATATTGTTCTTGAGATATTACCAACATCATTGGGTCAGTTTCAGGACTTTTCAATCTTTTCTCACTTACAATTCGTAAGAGTGCATAACAAAAGATTTCAAGCTAAAGAACGTGTAATAAATGCATTACATCAATTTACAAATGTTTCAGTCGACCTTCATTGGATGCAGTTGCAGTGGAAATATTCTTTATTGTGTACACTCCGTGTCACGAATAATCTTCAAATACAAATCACTTCCACTTTGTAGAAGGAGCGCAGACATTACTCTACATGAGCATTTTCCACTCTTAGGGTCCTCAGTACAATTACGATACTCCCTATATCTGCCTATATGTGTGTGTGGTGACGGTGCTGCCAGTTTGAATGGTGCTGTGAGCTGGCTCCCGCCCAGACTGAAACTCTGATGTGAGAAAGTGAGGTCTGCAGATGCTGGAGATCACAGTGCTGGAAAAGGGCAGCAGGTCAGGCAGCTTTCGAGGAGCAGGAAAGTTAACGTTTTGGGCTAGAGCACTTCACCAGGAATGCCGTCGATGTAGTAGACTGTGAAGGCCAACTGAGGAGTCATTGCTTCACTTTGAACACCACAGAGGCTGACATATCCGCTATGCACATGGATACACACAGAGACACGCAGGTACACACAGAGGCGAATACAGACACGCAAAAACACACATTATTGATTATAGATACACACACACAAAAAAGAACTGACGCAGTAACACAGATACTAATACAGACATACAGAGACACATACCGATATACTGATATGCATGCACACACAGAAACACTATCATCAATACAAACATATTATACACACGTTTACACATTGATGTTGATACAGACATCGAGAGTTTGCCAGTATTTACTTTTCGCGTCGTGACATTCCCAATATTTCACTTGCTCTGTGTGGCGTGTGTCAATATTTCTGTTGCACTGCAGGAGATCATCTGCACCCTCTCTATAGCTTCCACATTTTTCTATGACAAGGCAACCAGAACTGAACACAATGTTCCACGTGTAGTGTTACCTCACGGCGATGAACCCTTCCGCTAATTAAAGCAAACAGCGAGAAAAGCTCAACTCGCAACGTAAGCTGTTAAAGTACGAGTGCCAAATCTCAAACTTCACTCTTTAAGTATAAATAATTTCAATTTATTCCTTAACTGTAAAAGTGAACATTGAACAACAACTATTCAAAACTCGAAGCCCCTCTTTCTCTGAACTGGTTGGTATTTGTCTCCAACTTTATAACAACATAATGTTCCAATAAGAAAAACCCGTATTAACATTGAATCAATTTAATTTCAAAGCCACACAGCATCGGTCATCTCCAGTGTCATCTTTCTTTCAGCTGAAGATCTTCCTGGGTTGTCTTCTGAATTTTAGTGCAAGGATGTTTCATACAAAAACGGTATCTTGTCAGGGAAAGTTTTGCATGGCCGTCTCTCTCTCTAGATGGCAGTTACTCTCAGCCCAACTAGCGAACTGCCTGCCTCTTTTATGCCACTCAATATTTGATCATCGCGTTGGTTAGATGCTGGGAAACAATAAATTCAAAATCGATTGACTTTTGTGTCCGAGGACATAATTTAAACTAAATGGTTAAATTCGAATTGTTGTCAATCAGCAACCAAAACTCAAGGTATCTGTTTCACAGCCAAACGTTGCTTGCTTTATATTTTCCAGTATACTCTGGGACTGCTCGCAGGTCATACGAAGGTGCTTGCAAGCTCTCAGTGCAGAACAACATTCACTCTCTCATAAAAGGTACTATAAACACCTTCAACTTCATAACAGTGGTTTATTCCGAGCTTTACAGAGCTGGAGCATAGTCTCACAACTCTGAAACTCAGTTCTGTAGTTTGTGAAATCCAACACATTATACACTTTCTTAACAACCACATCAAACTGTGTCAAGATTAGTGTGGTGTTGGAAAAGCACAGCAGGTCAGGCAGCATCCGAGGTGCGGGGAAATTGATGTTTCGAGCAGAGGCCCTTCATCAGATGATGAAGAGCTTCTGCTTGAAACGTCGATTTTCCTGCTCCTCGGATGCTGCGTGACCTGCTGTGCTTTCCAGCACCACCCTAATCTTGACTCTGATATCCAGTACCTGCAGTCCTCGCTTTTGCCGATTTACCGTCAACCTGGGTGGTTACTGTGAGAGATCTCTGGACATGGACCCTAAGATCCCTCTGTTCCTCCGCACTGCCAAGAATACTGCCTTTAGCCCAATATTCTACATTCAAATTCGACCCTCCAAAGTGAATGACTTCACATTTTTCCAACTTTAACTTGATCTGCTTCTCATCAGCTCAGTTCTGAATCCTGTCAATATTCCATTGCAACTTACAACATACCTCACCATTACCCAGAACTCCATCAACCTTTGTGTTTTCGGCAAACGTACAAATTCGCACGTCCACTTCCTCATCCAAGCCATTAGTAAAAATCGTAAAGAGCAAAAGTCCTAAAACTGATTCTGCGGGACACCATTAATCACATAGCTCCAGACTAAATGCTTTCTATCTAATGCCAAACTCAGTCTTCTATGGGCCAGGAATTGTGTATCCAGACAACCAGATTTGCCTGCATCCCATGCCTACTTACTTTCTGAATGAGCCTACTGTGGGTAACTTTGTCAAACGTCTTGCTAAATCTATATACACCACATCCATTGATCTACCTTCAGAAATGTGTTTTGTCACATCCTCAAATGATTCAAAAAGATTCGTGAGCCATGACCTGCCCCTCACAAAGGCATTCTGACTATCTCTATCAAGTGATTTTTTTTTCCACGTAATCATAAATCATGTCTCTCAAAATCCTCTCCAATTCTTTGTCCACCACTTTCGTGAGACTGATTAGTCTATAATTCCCAAGACTATCCCTATTCCATTACTTGAACAAGGGAATAACATTTGCCAACCTCTTTTCATTGGCCTGAATCCAGTGGACAGTGAGGACGCAAAGATTATTGCCGAACGCGCAGCAATCTCTTCTCTCGTTTACTGTAGAATACTTATATTCTGTTTGGCCAAGGAGAATTATCTATACTTGTGTTTCTCAAATTTTTCGTCACACCCTCCTGTTCTAGCATATCAGCCTGTTTCACGCTCTCCCCATAAACGTCAATGCCCCTCTCAGTAGTGAATACTGAAGCAAAGCATTCATGAATGACCTCCCTTACCTCTTCCAAATCATGATGCAAATTGACTCCACAATCTTGGATGAGCCCTACCCTCACTCTGACCATCCTCTTGTTCCTGACATACGCGTAGAACATCTTCGCTTTTACCCACCAAAACTTTTTCATGCCCGCTTCTTGCTCTCCTAGGTTCATTCTTCAGTTCTTTCCTGGTTGACTTGTAACCCTCTAGAGCACTGTCTGATCCTTGCCTCCTCAACCTTAAGAAAACTTCCTTCTCCCTTTTGACTAGATATTCTATATCTCTTGGCACAATGGAAGTATGAAGCTGTAAATGGAAGGGAGCTACATATCCTGTCACTTCCAGCATGGGCTGCAAGTTTCCCCACACCGGGCAGTGATCTAACACAATGTTACTGAACAATGTACTAGGTTGATGTACACAGCTCTACATACTGGGAGGGTAACTGCTCCTGGTTTTCAGGTCAATGCACTGGGGTGATGCACAAAGTCCTACATGCTGGGAGGGTAACTGCTCCTGGTTTACAGATCAATGCACTCTGGGGTGTATGCAGCTGTACATGCTGCGAGGGTAAGTGCTCCAGCTTTAGAGCAATTTACTGTTATACACTGCACAGCTCCGGACGGACTGTTGTGGTCCGCACTGTCTGTACAGAGTACTGGGTTGTATTGAGCAGTACTCTAGCCTGGTCTGCAGTGTGTTCCATGCTAAACGGATGTCTCCTCTGTATTATCGTGTCTGATTCTGTGTGGTGGATTGGGCATCTGATATAATTGACCATTTGGGCTTATCTCTCAGCATATTTATTTTATGTTATTATTCTTGTTATTGGCTGCCGTCCCCAAAGTCTGATGTCTCCAGCTAGCCCTATTTCGCTTAGAAGATCCCCGTTAATTCGATATTTAAGTAAAGTAATCATCTAATTATAACATGAATATACGTCCTTCTATACCTTAACCTATCAGTTTGTGCTCATATCCCTGAATTCCCATGGACATCATTATCAAGCTCAGAAACAATTGCAAGATGTATGGCTTAAGCTCTCCTGTATGTTCCGGCTGTGGGTCCCAATTGGCTCCTTAGTGTATCGAGAGCTGGCATTGTGAAGCCGTGTTTGTTCAGAATTCTTCCTCCCATGGGGCATCTAGGACACCAGATACAATGCTTACGGTTACACAAAGGCCTGACCAAAATAGCCAAAATGTCTGCGCCTAAATGGTTCAAAAAGGACTGCCACGTCTGATGAAAAAGTTCAATTTTCTGGTGCATGATAATTGAAAGGAAGACCAGGGGGATGTGCTTCATAACTAACCAACACAAGCCCGAGATTCCTGGGGATGGCCGACACCCATCTCATCAGAATGTTCTTTCTAGCACAAAATGAAAGAATACTAAAGAATTTCTTCCCAAAGATGGGTGATCTGCAAACCCAAGAGGCGGGATATCAGATCTAGCTTGACATTGGTTCCCAAGAACCCCTTCCAAAACACTTGCTATCGGGCCCTAATAGCTACGAGGTTAGTGGCATGACCATAAACAATGAGTATGCAAACCCACATCTGTTTTACATTTGGCCACGCTGGGGACGCTCCTTTCTTAAATTTGGCAAGCCACTCCGATGCCAAATAAACCATGTGGAGTCCATTCAGTTGCATAGCTTGCGTCCCATTGCAAATTGAAATCTTCCAGACATTCTTCCAAATATCTGCCCACTCCTCTGTTGAAGATTCCACCCCCAATTGCTGAACGCAAATTCCACACAGCTGCTCGATGACCGTTGAGACACTACCACCTATCAAATGCTAGAGAGTGCTGACCGAGAGAGTTCCCGTGGACTGAAGCACTTTCACCTCCATATTCGACTTATGGGGACTAACCATTAATGTAGTTTTTTTCTGTATAACATCCCTAATCTCCTAGATAGCGCATATTTATGGCTCAGCTGCTCGAAAGACGTCATGCCCACCCCGTCAATTAAGTCTCCCAAACAAAAAAAGTCCTCTGGACTCCCAGAGCCAAAAGCCAGAATCCATCAATCCTACAATGGGAGTAAAAGGGGAAGTGTTTTTTTTGTAAATTGCCCTCACTTTGTTGCATCATTCTCCACGCTTTAACTGTGTTAAGAACAGTTGGATTTCTGCAATGATCCATAACAGCCCGCAGCTTGTCCATGAACAACAGATTAATGAGGGGGCATTTTGCCTGGGAGGCATTGATGTCCAACCATATTGACCGCGGGTCTTGGCAAATCAAATCAGGCAAATAGGCTAGGAGGGAACTCAATTGGTATTTGTTAAAGTGTGTAAAATCCACATCCCTCAGCTCCCGCGGAAACTGCAATTGGGTGAGCTCCATAAGAGGCCGCCTGTGATCACAAATAAAACATTCAAGCCGACTGTAAAGCTCCGTATAGGCTGCCTGGGCAGTATCAAAAGGTGCATTTGCTTGGAATTAAATAAACGGAGGAACACATTCATTTTGACCGGAGATATAGAATGATCCTCCCAGTGCTGAAGGTCCTGCCTTATGTTCTCGAGCAACTGCAGGAAAATAGCTTTATCTAATTGATTGAAGGCTGGAGTGATAAAAAAATGCCTAAATACAGGAAACCTCGCTCTGACCATTTGAAAGGGAATCGGATTCCACCTACAAGATCGGGTACTCGAATAAGACCCAGTCAGGCATGGTCTCCGATTTTATAAAGTTATTTTTATACCCCAAGAAAGATCCAAATACATTAATCACTTGGGGCACAGATATCATCGAGTTAGTTAGAAAGAGAAGAACGTCATCTGCATAAAGTGTGATCTTATGCCATCCTGGTCCTACCTCCAGGGCAGTAATATTGTGGTCCCTCCGGATGGGCTCTGCCAACGGCTCAATCACCATTGTAAATAGTAACGGTGAAAGGGGGTACCCTTGACGGCTGACTTTGCCATTGCTAAAATGGTCAGACATTATACCATGAGTGCCAAGATAATACTGTCACCCGAGGAGAAAGTGAGGACTGCAGATGCTGGAGATCAGAGCTGAAAATGTGTTGCTGGAAAAGCGCAGCAGGTCAGGCAGCATCCAAGAAGCAGGAGAATCGACGTTTCAGACATGAGCCCTTCTTCAGGGCTAAAGAAGGGCTCATGCCCGAAACGTCGATTCTTCTGCTCCTTGGATGCTGCCTGACCTGCTGCGCTTTTTCCATCAACACATTTTCAATACTGCCACCCACCCGGCAAAAGCATATCCAAGGCCAAACCATTCCAGGACATAATAGAGGTACGGCCACTCCACCTGGTCAAATGTTTTCTCTGCATCCACCACCAAGCCTGGAATCGACCCTTGCTGGCACACCTGAACCATATTAGCACTCTTCTATTATTATTAGATGACCTGTGATCCCTAATAAAACCTATCTGGTCCTATTTCACAATGAAGGGCAAGACCTTCTCTAGCTTCAGTGGCAGCCTTTTCACAAAAATATATTAGTCCACATTTAATAATGATAAAGGCTTTTATGAAGTGCATTCCTCGGGAGAATAAAACAAATATCTCCTTCTCTCGGAGAGTACAGGAGGCAGGCCTGACTGTATGAAGAATTGTACATATCCAACATTGGCCCAGTCAGCATGTCTACGAACTCCCTTTAATTCTCACTCTAAAATCCATCTGGGCCCGGTGATTTTCCACTCTGGAGCTGCCTCACGGTTCCTGCATTTCTTGGCTTGTCAGAGGGGCATTTGAAAGAGACACCTGCTCTGAAGTTACACCTGGGAGGTCCAGGGTACTAAAAAAGGTCTTCCTTGTCGCCAATCTGTCCTGACTGCCCTCTGACTGGAAGAGCCCTGAAAAGAACTTCATGAATGCTGCATTAATCTTTCTGGGATCGCAGGTGATTTTAACAATACACATATTAATGGATGTGATAGACTGGGGGCACTCTTCTTTCTGGCCAAGTATGCCAGATATATACCCGGGTTATCACAATAATCGAATACCTTCTTTTCGGAAATAAAATCGCTATTTTTGCTGTCTGGGTGAGCGCAGCGTTCGGAGTAGCGCGGAGCATTGTAATCTGCTGCAACTTAGTTACAGACGGTCTGTTAAAATACGCTCTGTCAACTGCTGCTTTCCCTTCTCCCGCTTCCGAGTCGCCGAGTAAGAAATAATCAAACCCCTTGCATAGGCATTGGCAGTCTCCCAAAGCACCGTCAGATTTCTGGCCCTCCACATTGATGTACAAAAATTTTTAAATCCCATGAAAAATATTCAATAAGAACGCAAATCTTAGCAGGACTTATACACTTAATGGCAAGGTGCTCGGGAGTGTTGCAGGACAAAGAGACCTTGGAGTGCAGGTTCATAGCTCCTTGAAAGTCGAGTCGCAGGTAGATACGATAGTGAGAAAGGTGTTTGGTATGCTTTCCTTTATAGGTCAGAGTATTGAGTACAGTAGTTGGGAGATCATGTTGCGGCTGTACAGGACATTGGTTAGGCCATTGTTGGATATGTTGTGTAATTCTGGTCTCCTTCCTATTGGAAAGATGTTGTGAAACTTGAAAAGTTTCAGAAAAGATTTACAAGGATGTTGCCAGGGTTGGAGGAGTTCAACTACAGGGAGAGACTGAACAAGCTGTTTTCCCTGCAGCGTCATAGCCTGAGGGGTGATCTTATCGAGGTTTACAAAATTATGAGGGGCATGGAGAGGAGAAATAGGTAAAGTCTTTTCCTGAGGTCGGGGAGTCCAGAACTAGAGGGCATAGGTTTATGGTGAGAGTGGAAAGATATAAACGAGACCCAAGGGTCGACTGTTTCACGCAGAGGGTGGTACGCATATGGAATGATGTGCCAGAGGATGTGGTGGCGGCTGGTACAATTACAACATTTAACAGGCATTTTGATGGGTATATGAATAGGAAGCGTTTGGAGGGATATATGCTGGGTGCTAGCAAGTGGGATTAGATTGGGTTGGGACATCTGGTCGGCATTTATGGGTTTGACCGAAGGGTCTGTTTCCATGCTGTACATCTCTACGACTCTATGACTAGCTATTTTTCAGGAGGAAGGTATCCATGCACCACTGCTGCGAGCCTGTCCCATCTCCACCATCCTAAACCTCCATGTGCACTGTCACATGATCAGAAATGGCTATGTTCCCAATTCTACAAGACAGCACTGAATTCAAAAAGACCAATAGGGCAAAAACATGTCAATCCTAGTTTGGCACTTACGTGGGTTAGGTTAAAAAGGTGAAGTCCCTACCCTAAGGGTGAACAATCTCCACACATCCACCAAGCCCAGGTCCCTGTTTAGATCCACCAGCTGCCTAGATTGCAGGGACATATCGTCGAGAACCTGTAAGACCCTATCCACCTTGGGATCCATATATTGGTTAAAGTCTCCCCCTAAAATTGTATGATGTGCCCCAAGGGCCATCAACCTGGAGAGTGCATCCGTTAATTTGAAGGGTGTACCAGCGGCAATATGGAGGACGGGAAAACTTTGTGCCTGTAAGAGCTGCTCCTTTTTTTGAGGTATTTTAGATGCTGGAGGTGATTTCCTCTAATTCCAGGAGCAGCAATTAGTTTTATATGCTGTTGCATTGTTTCCGGGGGTGGGGGGGAGAGAGAGAGAGAGAGAGAGAGAGAAACAGAGAGAACCTGCACAATTACTGCCTTTGCTGTTTTTGAATTCATGCATTACTAGACATCTGAGTGCGTCTGCAAAAACTAACAAACAGTGAATTTCAGGACTGATCTTGGAGGAAACTGTTTGGGCGAAGTTCACAACACAGAATCAGATCAGTTAATCGTTGTTTTAATTCTGTACGATAGAAAAGCTGCAGTAGTGAGTATAGTGGGTTATTTTTTGATCATATGCTTTTGGAGATAAGTCTCTTGATTAAACTTAAAATAAAAGCCATAGCTATTAACTTTGACTGGTGCAGTGTTTTGTAGAGGAATAAGACGGTGTTATTTTCTGGGTCTGTAAATTGTGAAGGACCAAAACTGGCCTTTGCAGTAATCTGTACTTCTTTAGATTAGATTAGATTACTTACAGTGTGGAAACAGGCCCTTCGGCCCAACAAGTCTACAACGACCCGCCGAAGCGCAACCCACCCATACCCCTACATTTACCCCTTACCTAACACTACGGGCAATTTAGCATGGCCAATTCACCTGACCCGCACATCTTTGGACTGTGGGAGGAAACCGGAGCACCCGGAGGAAACCCACGCAGACACGGGGAGAACGTGCAAACTCCACACAGTCAGTCGCCTGAGTCGGGAATTGAACTCGGGTCTCAGGCGCTGTGAGGCAGCAGTGCTAACCACTGTGCCACCGTGCCGCCCACCGTACTTCTTGTCAGATGTGGGAGTTTAAAGAGAGTTTAAGGGTTACTATGGATTTTATCTGCCATAAATGTTGTTGGATGCGAGTCTTACCAGGTCTAATGGATCGGTTGGATAGACAGTTAGAAGCGATGAGGAATTTGCAACAGCAACAGTATGTGATGGATGGCAGTAATAATAAGGGGCAAAGTCTCAGATACAGTCACATAGATGGGTGAACTCCAAGAAGGGTAAGAGAGGTAGGCACCCAGGTAGGCAGGAGTCTTTGGTGGATGTACCCATTGCAAACAGGTATGCTGTTTTGGAAAATGTAGGGGGTGATGGATTCTCAGGGGAACGTAGAACGAATAGTCAAGTTTCTGGTATTGTGACTGGCTCTAATGTAACGATTGGTACATCGGCTTCCAAGAGATCACTTGTGTTCGGGGATTCTGTAGTCCGAGGTACAGAGAGACGTTTCTGTGTCCAGTAGAGGGAAAACAGAATGGAGTGTTGTTTCCCTGGTGCCAGAATCAAGAATGTCTCAGCGAGTCTGCAAAACATTCTCACGGAGGAGAGGGTTCACCGAGAGGTCATTGTCCACATTGGACCAACGATATAGGAAGGGAAAAGGTTGAGATTCTGAAGTGAGATTAGAGAGAGTTAGGCAGAAATTTAAAAATAAGTCCTCAAGGGTACCAATATCTGGATTACTCCAGCGCTACGAGCTAGTGAGGGCAGGAATAGGAGGATAGAGCAGATGAATGCATGGCTGAGGAGCTGGTGCATGGGAGAAGGACTCACATTTTTGGATCATTGTAATCTCTTTTGGGGTAGAAGTGACCTGTACAAGAAGAACAGAAAGCACCTAAATTGGAAGGGGAGTAATTACTGAAAGGGAAATTTGCTAGAACTGATCGGGAGGATTTAAACTAGTAAGGTGAGGGGGAGCGGGTACCCACGGAGATAGTGAGGACAGAGATCAATCTGAGACTGGTACAGTTGAGAACAGAAGTCAATGAAGCAGTCAGGGCAGGCAGGGACAATGTAGGAATGATAAATTAAACTGCATGTATTCAACGCAAGGTGCCTAACAGGGAAGGCAGATCAACCCAGGGCATGGTTAGGAAGATGGGACTGGGATATCATAGCAATTACAAAAACATGGCTCAGGGATGTGCAGGACTGGCAGCTTAATGTTCCAGGAAGGATAGAAAGGGACGCAAGAGAGGAGGGGGAGTGGCATTTTTGATAAGGGATCGCATTACAGCTGTGCTGAGAGAGGATATTCCCGGAAATATATCCAGGGACGTTATTTTTGTGGAACTGAGAAATAAGGAAGAGATGATCACCTTTTTGGGATTGCATTATATACCCCCCCAATAGTCAGAGGGAAATTGAGAAACAAACTTGTAAGGATATCTCAGCTATCCGTAAGAATAATAGGGTAGGCATAGAAGAGGATTTTTAACTTTCCAAACATAGACTGGGACTTCCAACATGTTAAAGGTTTAGATGGAGAGGAATTTCTTAAGTGCGTACAAGACAATTTTCAGATTCATTATGTGAATATACCTACTAGAGAAGGTGCAAAACTTGACCTACTCTTGGGAAATATGGCAGAGCAGTTGACTGAGGTGGCAGTGGGGCAGAAATGTGGGGCCAGCGACCATAATTCTATTCATTTTAAAATAGTGATGGAAAAGGATAGACCTGATCTAAAAGTTGAAGTTCTAAATTGGAGAAAGGCCAATTTTGACGGAATTATGCAAGAACTTTCGAAAACTGATTGCAGGCAGATTTTCGCAGGAAAAGGGATGGCTGGAAAATGGGAAGCCTTCAGAAATTAGATAACAAGAATCCAGAGAAAGTATATTCCTGTCAGGGTGAAATGAAAGGCTGGTAGGTATATGGAATGCTGGATAACTAAAGAAATTGAGGGTTTGGTTAAGAAAAAGAACGAAGCATATGTCAGGTATAGACAGGATAGATCAAGTGAATCCTTAGAAGAGTACAAGGGAAGTAGGAGCATACGTAAGAGGGAAATCAGGAGGGCCAAAAGGGGACATGAGATAGCTTTTGCAAGTATAATTAAGGAGAATGCAAAGGGTTTTGACAAATATATTAAGGACAAAAAGGCAACTAGGAAGAGAATAGGGCCCCTCAAACATCAGCAAGTCGGCCATTGTGTGGAGCCGCAGAAAAAGAGGGAGATACTAAATGAATATTTTGCATCAGTTTTTACTGTGGAAAAGGATATGGATGATATAGACTGTAGGGAAATAAATGGTGACATCTTGCAAAATGTCCAGATTACAGAGGAGGAAGTGTTGGATGTCTTGAAACGGGTAAAGGTGGATAAACCCCCAGGTCCTGATCAGGTGCACCTGAGAACTATGTGGGAAGGTAGAGAAGAGATTGCTGGGCCCCTTGCTGAGGTATTTGTATAATCACTAGACGCACGTGAGGTGCCGGAAGACTGGAGGTTGGCAAACGTGGTGCCACTGTTTCAGAAGGGCGGTAACGACAAACCAGAGTACTATAGACCGGTGAGCCTGACCTCGGTGGTGGGCAACTTGTTGGAGGGGATCCTGAGGGATATCATGTACATGTATTTGGAACGGCAGGACTGATTAGGGATAGCCACCATGGCTTTGTGTGTTGAAGATCATGTCTCACAAACTTGATTGAGCTTTTTGAAGAAGTAACATAGAGAATTGATGAGGGCAGAGCAGTGGATGTGATCTATTTGGACTTCAGTAAGGCATTGGACAAGGTTTCCCATAGGAGACTCATTAGCAAGGTTAGATCTCAGGGAATACAGGGGAACTCACCATTTGGATACAGAACTGACTCAACCGTACAAGAGAGAGGGTGGTGGAGGAGTGTTGTTTTTCAGACTGGAGGCCTGTGACCAGTGGAGTGCCACAAGGATCTGTGCTGGGTCCACTACTTTTTGGCATTTACATAAATGATTTGGATGCGAGCATAAGAGGCACAGTTAGTAAGTTTGCAGATGACACCAAAATTGCAGGTGTAGTGGACAGCGAAGAGGGTCACCTTAGATTACAACAGGATCTGGACCAATTGAGCCAATTGGCTGAGAAGTGGCAGATGGAGTGGAATGCAGATAAATGCGAGGTGCTGCATTTTGGGAAAGCAATTTTTGCTGAACTTATACACTTAATGGAAATATCCTAGGGAGTGTTGCTGAACAAAGAGACCTTGGAGTGCAGGTTCATTGCTCCTTGAAAGTGGAGTCGCAGGGAGATAAGATAGTGAATAAAGCGGTTCGTATGCTTTCTTTTATTGTTCAGAGAATTGATTACGGAGTTGGGAGGCCATGTTGCAGCTGTACAGTTCATTGTTTAGACCACTGTAATGCGTGTAATTCTTGTATCCTTCCTATCGGAAAGATATTGTGAAACCTGAAAGGGTTCAGAAAAGTTTTACAAGGATGTTGCCAGGTTTGGAGGATTTCAGCTATGGGGAGAGACTGAACAGTCTGGGGCTGTTTTCTCTGGAGCGTCGGAGGCTGAGAGGAGATCTTATAGAGTTGCACGAAATTATGAGGGGCATGGATAGTGTAATTAGGCAAAGTCATTTCCAGAACTAGAGGGCATAGGTTTAGGGTGAGAAGTGAAAGATATAAAAGAGACCTGAAAGGCAACTTTTCAAGGGTGGTACGTGTATGGAATGAGCTACCAGAGGAAGTGGTGGGGTTTGGTACAATTGCAACATATAAGAGACATTTGGATGGGTATATGAATAAGAAGGGTTTCCAGGGATATGGGCTGGGTGCTGGCAGGTGGCACTAGATTGGGTTGGGATATCTAGTCGGCATGGATGGGTTGGACCGAAGGGTCTGTTTCCATGCTGTACATCTCTATGACTCTATGACTCTCTCCCACGTTCCTCTCTATGAATTAAAGATTTATGGATCAGAAAAAGCTGACATTCTTCCTTAATTTGGACAAACAACTGATATAGAAGGTTCTTCTGAATGAGAATAGCTACTCCTCTACATTTACAATTAAAGGATAAAAATAACACCCAGCCAAACATTCTCTTCTGTAACGTTAAATCGCCATTATCGATTAGATGTCTTTTTATCTGGCACCTAGGCTACATCGACCCTTTCCTTTCTAAGGCCTGAAAGTATCAATTAGTGAATGACTCCCGTTTAATGTTTCAGGTGCACCATTTAAACGAGCGATTAGCCATAACCATCCGACACAGCCCGTGACCCGACTGTGAGGAAGGTCCCCTTTTATTGCGCACTGCGAGAAAGTAGTAAACAGTTCATATAAACTTGAAAATACAACTGCAAAAACTACCAACTCAAAACTCGTAACAACTCCTTGTACAATGAACCAACATATAACACAAATAAGAGGTGATTCTCCCTCCATCCCCACAGGGAGCGCTCATACTACCCACTAATCCCCCATGGCTCCGACTAGCTGAAGCTGCTCGCCAAAACCCAGACAAAACAAACTTTACAAAGTTACATGTTTCTTACAACAAGAAAATTAGAAGAGGGTACTCAACCCGTCCCATCCATATCCAAGGCAGTCCTGGTTAAAAAAAAAGTAACCCTCCATCACAACCCCCTCACCTCCCCGCGAACACTCCCCCCATTCCGTACTAAGAGAAACAAAAAGGAAATTAGCGATAAAAGGATTAATGAGAGGGGAGGAAGAAAGGAGAAAATAGAGAAAGAAAAATGAATGGGACCCCCACATATTAAAAAAAACAAAACCAGGTAAACGAGGCAAACCACAGAGGAAACAAAGATAAAATTATTGTTCATACTATTTGAGCCAGCCAATCTATCTTAAGGTGTCCAGGAAGTCCTTTGCATTTTCTAGTGAGTCAAAATTAAACTCTGACCCTCCGTAGTTGAAACGTAATATTGTCGGGTATCTTACACTATACTGAATATTGAATTCCCTCAGCCTCTTTTTTACACGATCAAAGGCCTGCCTCGTGTGGACCATGGCAATAGAAAGGTCCTGGAAAAAAAACATAATTCGTGAGCTTTTGGATATAAGAGCCGGTGGATCCTTCCTCTGTGCTGGAGACCCATTTGTTTCTCTCCATAGTGCTGGATTTGCACAAGGACTGGGCGGGAGTGCTGGTCTCACCCGTGCTTGTGCACTGTGACCTGGTGGGCCTGCTCGGACTGCACCCGGCCCGTCTCGCATTCCAGCTTCAAAAAACTACCGAAGCCATTGCTCCAAAAACTGATGGGCTGGCCTTCTACTTCCCGTCCCGCCAGCCCGATCAGGCAGATATTCTTATGATGGCCTCGATTTTCAATGTCGACCTGCTCCCTCCACGCCCGGTACCCTCCATCCCAAGGTTTGGACCCGACCTGCTGAGGATTGCACTGCAGTTTCAGAGGACACAGTCCGCTGCTCATCCTCCATGTCATGTGTCTGAGACGCTTCTGCAGCATGGCTGAGATCGGTTCCAGCCTGGTCTGGGTCTCCACCATCTCTTAATCAATCTTCTCTGGGAGTTTTACGTACTCCATGACCAAGCTCTGCTCTAATGGTAAGTCCCCTGCCGGGTTCGCAGAGGCCGACGCCACGGCCACGGGTGTATCCGTGGCTGCAGGGCATTGCCTGCTAGTTGCGATCCACGTGGTCCTTTATCCTTAGTCCTTTTCTTTACTCACTTCAACTGACATACAGCAATACAGGGGGTCAGTATTTTTTACCACAATGGGTAAGAAAGAGAATGTGAATGCATCACTTTGGCTGGGTTCTGCTGTAGAGCTGAGCAGGGCAAACCTACTGGGTCGCCAATATCTTGGATCTCCCCGAAAATAAATCACCTTTAATGACTTTTTTTAAGATGTTGCCGTGGGTCACCTCACAACTGTTAAGAAGTACATGGACCAGCATCAGACTCTCACAACATTCCCAGTTACAGGCTGCATGTAGGAATGTGGGAATAGTGTATATCGTGCTGTATTTCTGATTGTGAAGAATATCTCCTTTCCTGATTGTATGATTGTGGAAGGGTAGTCATTGAGCAGCCTAAGGCAGAAATTGCTGGGTTCTGAAAACACGTATTAATAAAGGTTATACAACTCAACTGCAATAGCTTCCAAAAGTATGTCATTGTGAAAGTAAACGAAAAATAGCCGTTTATTACAATCTGAAACCAGAGAATGGAGAATGGAAAACAGGGAAATGGCGGAACTGTGAAGCACGTTCTTCAATTCTGTCTTCACAGAAGAAAACATCAACACAACAAAACAAAAACTTCCCAGAACGACTAGGAAACCCATGTCAGGTGAAAAAAAGAATAGCATGAAATTAGTAAGTACATGGTTTCGTAGAAAATATTAGGACTGAAAGTAATGAACATAGACAACGTCAGCATAAATTTATGAAATGGGAATCATATTTGAGATACTGGCTAGTTAGTTAATTATGGTGAAGCAATGGATGTAATGTATTTGAATTTTTGGAACGTTTATCGGTAAAGTCGCAAAACTAATGAACAGCATCACATCTTATGGAACTGGGGCTTACGTATGGACATGGCCTTAGTACGGCATGATTGGCAGGAAACAATGAATGGTATATTTTGATATCGACTTTGAGCTTACACTCAGGTGTATTTTACAGTTAAATACAAGACATTTGTGCATCAAACTGGCACCGTTTTAAATAATTTGAAGACTGAATATTGAAAAACATTAAAGGTATAGCTGGAAGAAATTCCATGGGTCATGAGTCAGCTCCTTACTGTCGGTGACACCTGCATCTACCACCACTGGACACCAGCTTCATCACCATCTACACCAGAGGCCACCAACATCGAAGTTGCTGATCCTCAGGTGCCATCTTTGCCGCTGGGCCAATACTCTTCCATTACCGTCTTGTCGCCCCCATTGCCAGACCCTCCAATGTCAGAGACAAGTCTCTTACTGTTGTGCCACTTCATCGATGTTACCATGATGCCCTTCCATCGTCAACTTCATCAGCACCAACGCACCACCTAACCAAAACGAAGTCCCCTATTCTCTGCCATCACCTTTTTCTACTGGGCCTACCTCACACTCATTACCTCTGCTGATGTAGCAGTCGCCAATTCCAGGTCATGTACTTACTCCGGAAAAGTAAACAGGGACACACTCTCCTCTGCACTGGGCCCAGCTCAAGGTCCATACACGGTGCTCCACTTGAGACCTCTCGAGGGCCATGCCCTGAGTCCATTGAAAGTCTGCATGTTTGGGCTGTCGTTGCTGCTGATGCTGTTCAAGCTACAAAGTCAGTAAGTTACAGAAAGAAAAGAGAGGGGGAGAAAATAAGGGAAAAAGCACGTCAGAGTGTACAAGCCTAGCAAAGGAGCCAGAAACACCGGAATAAAAGGACCCTTTTATCAGAGACGAAGGCTCATGGCGCATCACAGGGATCGGGGATTGGGCCCCAACTATTCCCAACACACATCCAACATTTGATTGAGGGAACCAAATGCAATATTTCCCAGCCTGCTGACAGCACTAAACCATGTTGGATTGTCAGTTGGTGAGGAGGATGTAGAAAAGCTTCAAATTGATTTAGATAAGTGGCGTGAATGTTAGGCAGATGTAGACCAGTATGAGTAGACGTTGTGTAATTCGTTGGATAAATAGAACAGCAGCCGACCATTTGAAAATGGATTGGTTCTAAAATGTTGATTTATAAATGGACTTATGTTACGTTATTTGTTTCTGTCTGCGCAGCCTCCGATGTCCATGTAGGGCAGTGAGTTTTCAATCCAGAATTCAATACTGGGAATGGCATTGGCATGCTGACCAGCATATATAGGCACAGCAAGTGGGGATCTGTAACATTGAAAATGATCTGGATCTCCCTGTACACCAGTCACTGAAAGCAGCAGTGCAGGAACAGAAAGCAGTTAGTAAGATAAATAATGTGTTGACCTTTATTACGTAGAGGGAAGGATGTTTCAGGAGAAGAGTGAAAGTAATAGGGTGGTTGTTATGGGGGACTTTAACTCTCCAGACATTGACTGGGAAAGCTATAGCTCGAGTACGTTAGATGGGTCGGTGTTTGTCCAATGTGTGCAGGAGGGTTTCCTGACACAATATGTAGACAGGCCACCAAGAGGTGAGGCCATACTGGATTTGGTTCTGGGTAACGAACCAGGCCAGGTGTTTGAATTGGAGGTAGGTGAGCACTTTGGGGACAATTAGGTGACTTTTACTCTAAAAATAGAGAATGATAAGTGTGCACTACAGGGCAAGAGTTATAGCTGGGGGCAGGGAAATTATGATGCGGTGAGGCATGACTTAGGATGCGTGGCTTGGAAATGTAGGCTTCAAGGGAAGGGTGCAATCCATATGTGGAGCATGTTCAAGGAGCAACGATTGAGTGTCCTTGATAAGTATGTACCTGTCAGTCAGGGAGGAAAGGGTCATGTGAGGGAGACGTGGTTTAATAAGGAATTGGAATCCCTTGTAAAAGCGAAGAGGGCGGCCTATGTAAAGATGAGGCGTGAAGGTTCAATTGGGGCAATTGAGAGTTGTAAGGTAGCCAGGAAGGATCTAAAGACAGAGCTAAGAGCAGCAAGGAGGGGACATGAAAAGTCCTTGGTTGGTAGGATTAGGGAAAAACCAAAGGCTTTCTATAGGTGGGTCAGGAATAAAAGAATGACTAGGGTAGGAATAAGTCCAGTCAAGGATAGTAGTGGGAAGTTGCGTGTGGAAGCTAAAGAAATTGGGGAGACACCGAATGAACACTGTTCGTCAGTATTCACTCAGGAACAGGACATTGTTGCCAATGTGAATATTGAGTCACAATTAATTATAATGGATGTCTGTGAGGTATGTAGGGAAGAGGGGTTGGAAATTCTGGAAAGGGTGAAAATAGCTAAGTCGCCTAGGCCTGATGGCATTTATCCTGGGATTCTCTGGGAAGCAAGGGAGGAGATTGCAGAACCATTGGCCTTGATTTTTATGTCCTCATTGTCTACAGGAATAATGCCAGAAGACTGGAAGATAGCAACTGCGGTTCCCTTGTTCAAGAAGGGGAGTAGAGATAACCCTAGTAAATATAGGCTGTTGAGTCTCACTTATGTTGTGGGCAAAGTCTTATGGAAAATTGTAAGGGATAGGATTTATGAACGTCTGGATAGGAATAATGTGATCAAGGATAGTCAGCATGATTTTATGAAGGGCAGGTCGTGCCTCACAAACCTTATTGAATTCTTTGAGAAGGTGACTAAGGAGGTGGACGAGGGTAAAGCAGTAGATGTGGCGTATATGGGTTTTAGTAAGGCGTTTGATAAGGTTCCCCATGGTAGGCTACTGCAAAAAATACCGAGGTATGGCATTCAGGGTGAATTGGAGGTTTGGATTAGGAACTGGGTGGCTGGAAGAAGACAGAAGGTAGTAGTTAATGGTAAAGTTTCATCTTGGAGTGCAGTTACTGGCGGTGTTACTCAAGGATCTGTTTTAGGACCACTGCTGTTTGTCATTTTTATAAATGATCTGGAGGAGGGGCTAGAAGGTTGGGTGAGCAACTTTGCGGATGATAAGAAAGTCGCTGTTGTTGTTGACAGTGAGGAAGGATGTGGCAGGTTACAGCGGGATGTAGATAAGCTGCAGAGCTGGGCAGAAGGGTGGCAAATGGAGTTCAATGTAGCTAAGTGTGAAGTGATTCACTTTGGAAAGAGTAACAAGAAGATGGTGTACTGCACTAATTGTCGGATACTTGGTAGTGTGGATGAGCAGAGGGATCTTGGTGTCCATGTACGCAGATCTCTGAAAGTTGCCACCCAGGTAAATAGTGCTTTGAAGAAGGCATATGGCGTACTGGCGTTTATTGGTAGAGGAATTGAATTCCGGAGTCCTGAGGTCATGTTGCAGTTGTATAAGACTGTAGTGCGGCCGCATCTTGAGTATTGTGTGCAGTTTTGGTCTCCAGACTATAGGAAGGATGTGGAGGCACTGGAACGGGTGCGGAGGAGGTTTACCAGGATGCTGCCTGGTATGGTAGGAAGATCGTATGAGGAAAAGCTGAGGCACTTGGGTTTGTTTTCATTGGAGAAAAGAACGTTTATGGGTGACTTGATAGAGGTGTACAAGATGATTACGGGTTTAGATAGGATTGACCATGAGAACCTTTTTCCATGTATGGAGTCAGATATTACGAGGAGGCATAGCTTTAAATTAAGGGGTGGTAGGTATAGGACTGATGTTCGGGGTAGATTCTTTTCTCAGCGAGTCATGAAATGCCCTGCCAGTAACAGTGGTGGACTCTCCCTCCTTATGGGCATTTAAACGGGCATTGGATAGGCATATGGAGGCTCGTGGACTAATGTAGGTTATGTGGGCATGGATCGGCGCAACATCGAGGGCCGAAGGGCCTGTACTGCGCTGTGTTTTTCTATGTTCTATGTTCTATTTCAGGGAGATTTGTGTCCAGGATAAGGTTGTCTTACTGCAGCTGTACAGGGCGTTGGTGAGACCCCATCTCGAACATTGTATAGTATTGTGTGCAGTTTTGGTCTCCTTATCTAATAAAGGACAAAGCTGACATTGAGGGAGAGCAGTGAAGGATGACCAGACTGATCTCTGGGATGACAGGCTTGATGTCGGCGAAGGGATTGACGCGACTCGGTCTGTATTCCATGGTGTTTAGGAAAATGAGTGGTGATCACAGTGAGATATATAAAACTCTGACAGGGTGAGACAGATTGGAAGCAAGGATTATAATTCCCCTGGCTGAGATGTCTAACACCACGGGCCACAGTATTAGCTGCAGACTGGCCACACTGCATTGAGATGAGAATAAATGTCTACACTCACAAATTGGTGAACCTAGGGAATTCTCTCCCAGATCAGGCTGGGGAAACCAAGGCACTGATTATACGCAAGGATTTCTAGACCGTTAAAGGGTGACGACAGCATGCTTATGGTGTGGAGATAAACGATCAGCTGTCATTTTATTGAATGGGGTAGGATATTCTACTACTATATTTCCTATTTTATATTTTTTTCCGATGGTTAATCATGTTGCGGGATATGTATATTGTTTGGGAAAACGGCATTGAGCTGGAATGGGGGAAGGCTCAATGTGTTGATTGGCCTACACATTGCTCGATGTTTCTCTGCAGTCTGTGGAAAAGCTCTGTCAATGTCGTCAGAAGCTCTCAGATGTTAAGAAGAAGGTTTCTGCTGGGACAACAGGACTGTGTTTCCCAATCTCTTTTGCAATACTAATGTTGGTGTCGAGTGTTCTGTCCTGGTTTATCCTTTAAGACTTCAGAGCAGTTTGATGTTATTGAGTGTCTTCCTTGGCCAATTTAGAGACAGTTGAAGAGTGTATCACATGTCTGTGTGTTCGGAGTCAGTTTTAGGCCAGACAAGGAAAGCACGGGAGATTCACTTCCTCAAAGTACATTGGAGAAGGCAATTGGAGTTTGCAAATTGGCTACAAGGTCACTACTACTGACCAGATTTTACAACTCGATGTTTTATTAACTGTTTTTTTTTAACTTCCACCAGCTTCCAGAGCATTGGCCTGGTCTGTATTAGTAATCCAGTGACATTTCCACAGCAGCACCATCTCCACATGGGGACCTATCAGAAACCACACTTAGAAGGGTATTTCTGTGCTGCTTGACAGATCTGTCGGAGATGACTCCCTTTGGTTTGAATATCGTGATGGGACACACGGGGTGGTAATGGGTCAGATTGTAATTATTGTCGTCTTAGGAGCCTGGACTTAGCCGAGTAATTTTCCACATTGCCAGGGAGATGTCAGAGTTGGAGCTGGAATGAAACAGCTTCCCCTTGTTGTGCAGCACAAGTCTTCAGTCCTATTGCAGGAATGGGGTCAGGACCCATTGCCTTATCTACTGTGTTCAGGTGTTTCTTCATGTCACGTGCATCCAATCTATTCGGTTAAAGACTGGCATCTGTGATTCTGTGGGAATCATGGCGAGAATGAGATGGATCAGCAAAACCACGCTTCTGGCTGACGGTGGTGTAGATATTACATTCATGTCTTTTACACAGATGTACATAACTGTTCCGTTATTTTGGATGGGAATATTTCAGGAGTCCTCTCCGCCAGTAAATTGTTTAATGTTCCATCGACCTTTATCCCTGGATGTGGCAGCACTGCAGAGCGATAGCTTTGACGAGTTATCATCAAGTTTAGGTACACATGGTTCTGACACTGGTATGTTCACACGCTCTTGCCACTTAACTATCTATTGGCTTGATGGTAATAGTAGACTGAGGGATTATCCTGGGGAAAAAGTTACAGACTATGATTGAAAAAATATCTGCTTCTGCTGCTGCTGTGGTTTTTCAGCATCACATGTTTTAACCCAGTTTAATCTGTAATATCTGCGATTTAATTCTTCCAGTGACCCTTCTACAAAGCTCTCAGTCTGTCCAGCAATTTTTGCATTTATATATCCAGTATCCATAACTATTTGCTGACTTGAACATTTGTGCTGTTCCTATTCATTTCAGGAGAAATTCTGCAGGTTTGGCAGCATCTGCAGAGACAGAGAAACAGAGTTAGTGTTTCAAGTCTAGTGCGATGCTTCTTCAGAACTGAAAATGATTGGAAAGTGTTTTTTTGTCCCCTTGCCAGAGGAGGGGGGTGGATGACAGGGAAAAAAGGGTGTGGCAACAGATAAACGGACTTTTCGCAGTGGAGAACGAGAAGATGATGTAAAACGGGTTTAAATTAAGACATGAATGGGGAAAGGGGTTCCTTGTCTTGAGTGCAAGATAAAGAAGACACAAAAAGACAAGATCATAGGGAGTTCAGGAGGGAGAATGTTAACTAAGTGATAGTATGTAGATCTGGCCAAAAGTAAGTTTTCACTGTCGAGATCATCAACCCCTTTAGAAAAAGGAATTCGGGTGATTGACTACTTACTGACACTAGTAAAAGTTTCATGCTGCCTTAGTATTGTAACATGGAGAAAAGCAAATGACAATATGAAGTTTGGACTGTGTGTTGTTTACCAGTCAGTTTTAATATTGTTTCAAATTTGCGATGTTTCTTTTTAAATACTTGATCTTGAAGTTAGCATCAGATGGAGTGAAGGAGGTTGCTGGGTGACGTTATAGAAATGAGAAAATCCTGGGAGGCATGGATAGGGTGAATAGCCAAGGTCTTTTCCACAGGATGGGTGAGTTCAACCATAGAAGGCACAGGTTTAAGGCGAAAGGGGAAGATTTAAAAGGGAAGAAGGAGCAATGCTTTTACACAGAGGGTAGTGTGGTTATGGAATGAGCTGCTAGAGGAAGATTGGCAGATGCATGTACAGCCGTAGCATTAAAAGACATTTGGGAAAACATATGAATGGGAAACGTTTAGAGGCATATGGGCCAAATGCAAGCTGATGGGGCTAATTTAGTTTGGAAAAGCTGGCTTGCATGGACAATTAGGAAAGCTTCACGCAGAGTCAGTGTAGTTTTGTGAACTGAAATTTACATTTTGTCCTTTAAAATCATGCAAAGTATTTCTGGACATCCCTGAGAACGTAACAAGCGAACTTGATAAAGGGGAACTGGTAGACATGAGGCGTTCCAGAGATTCTCCACAAGGTATCACAAAATAAAGGTTCTTACACAAGACAGAAGCTCATAGTCTGACGGATAATGTATCAGTATGGGATGACGATTGGTTAACACATAGAAATCGGATAGTCAGGATTCATGGATGGTTATGATAAAAGTGCATCTGCTGGAGTACCAGAAATATCAGTCCGAGGCATCAGTTATTGACAATCCATACTAATAGCCTGAAGGAGAGAGCTGAGTGCAATATGCATCCGAGATTGAGGATAACACTGAGAATCAAAAGGCAGGCTGCTATTCAATGGAGAGGACTTCCAGAAACGCAGCAGTCCAAAAGATTGGCGTGTTTCTGTGAATGAACCATAACGTCAGCATGCTGATACAGCAAGTAACTATGTTGTTAATTTAGGCGGGTTCTGGGATGAAAAGGTTGTATTATCGAGAACCTCTAAAATGGGGAGACAATTACTCATTGTGGTTGAAATGAATGAGGAGTAATACTGCTGAAAAATACAAGATCCCGAGGGGGCTTGACCACGTAGATGTTGAGAACGTGTTTCCACTGCTGGGAGTGGTATTTAACTCAGGGACATAGATACCGAATATGGAATATTGATTTCAAACTGAGATACAGAGTAATATTTTCTCTCAGAAGGAAGTGAATGTCTGGAATTCTCAAACACAGACAGGTGTTTAGGGGTTCAAGGAGTCGGCAAGAGAGCGGAGTTGAGCTCTGGAGTACGTCAGCTATGTTCATATTAAATGACAGGGTGAGCTTGTGGGGCTGAATGGCCTGCTCCTGTTCCTATTTCTTATGTTCTCATGTTATGATTTTGGAAATTAGCTAAATATTTTACTGGAAGTCATGCAGTACAATGTTGCATTCAGGAGGGGAAGAGGACTTATTTGAGTTAACCCTGGGTGGGGTAGGAGGCTGTATTCACAGTAAATCTGGGTGTGTGACATGAGCCACATCTGGAGCAGAAGTTACAGAGAGGGGAATCCTGTGCGTGGGGGTGGGGGGGGGTGGTGGTGTGTGGTGGTGTCACTTCCTGACCCAGCCTGGATTTTCCAAGTACATTGACGAAACTGCATGTAATCATCGGAGTGGCCTCGATCTGCCCCTGTGTAGCAGGTCTGAAGGGCTGAATGGAACATAGAACATAGGGTTGAGAGACAAGAGTGAGCCATTCGATCCTTTCACTCTACTCCACCAGTAAATAAGGTCGTGGCTCATCTTATTGTGGTCCCAGCTGCACATTTCTCTCCATGCACCCTAACCCTGATTCTCCTGTCTATGGACAATCAGACGAACAAGCATTGATATAATATAAAGATTCAGCCAACACAAACTTCTGGTAAAGAAACTTACCACTGGAATGAAATCCCATTTTGTGAATTTCTCCTCATTCATGTTCTGACTGAGGTTGGAGGTTGTCACTGTTTCCTTTCCTACTTCCACTCTTCCACGACTCACAACAAATTTTAACTGTAACCAGGTTGGTGATATGGCCTGTGATAAATGTCTCAGACTATGTTAGGTTCTTTGATAAAAACAAGTCAGACAGATTTCTTTAGTCAGCCACAAGTAACTCATAGAACTAACGGAGGAGCATGTTGGATCTGTGATTACCACTGCTGCCTCACATCACCAAGGAGCTGAGTTCAATTCCAACCACGGGCGACCCGCTATGTGAAGTTTGAACATTTTCCTCATGTCTGTGTTGCTTTCCTGCCATTGCTCCAGTTTCCCCGAAAGCCCTAGGATGTGCAGCTGGGAGTGGGTTGGCCATGCGCAATTGCCTATAGTGCCCATAGATATGTGGGTTTGTCATGGGGAACGTATGTTTAAGTGTATAGGGTTGGGGACAGGGCTATGTGGGATGCAGTTCGGTGGGTCAGTGTGGACTCAGTGAGCGGAATGTCCTGCTTCCAAACTGGAGAGGTTCTATGACAATGACAAGTTTGGATTATACAAACACCCAGTGATCCACTCTGCACGAGGTTTTTGTATGTTTCAACAAGAACACCTCTCATTCCAAGAATAACCTGTTAAAGCCTCCATAATATAAGCCTTTCATCCATGGAATACATGAAGTGAAACATCTCTGAACTGCTTCCAAAGGAATTATGGTAAAGAGACAAAAAAAAACCCTCACACCCCGATGAGATTTTTTTTACTTTCTTGAATCATTTTGAGTCTTCGGAACTCTCTTCCCCGCAGAGAATTAGAGGCAGAAATATTGAATGATTTTGAAGCACAGAATCAAGAATTATTGTGAAATGGGCAGGAATGTGCACTGTGGAGGAAATGCTAACAGAGGTACAAATGAATGGCTGCAGAACATCCAGGAATATAATGCAAAACGAAATTATAACATAGATGACATTTTAAAATGTTAACATTGAGAGAGAGCCGCAGTGATGATTATTCAGGCAGGTTACCACCTCATCCTCACTATTGTTGTGTTCCTGGTAACCCTATAGCTGTCAATTCTATAAACAATGGGGAAAGTTATTGGTATTTCAGTTATTTATATTTAACAAATACATAAACTGTTACCCTCATTTTCAGTCACAAACTCCGTTTCCATCAATTTCAGACTCCTCACTCATAAACATCTAAGAAGGAACAAGGCTGTTCAGACCCTTAAGTCTCTCTTTTCTCCCTGAACTGTTATGTGTCTCTGTGTTCTCTCAGCCTCAGTACTGTTGCTGAATTAGCTGTCGTCTGTCCCCTTGTTAACTTTCGATTTTACGGCTGCAGTTCTCTTCTGACCACTCTTCTAGATACAAATATCTTGACAATAAACTTGTTCTTGTCTCATCAGTTATTTCATAATAGGGATGCCATATCAGAGTAATAATGTCACCGGATGGGTAATTCAGAGGCACAAGATATGACTTTAAAGGCATTTTTTCTTATCCTAGCAGATTCAATGAGAGAACTTAAATTGGAATGACAACAATTTGAATGAAACCTAATTTTACTTACATCAACATTCAGCCATCATGATTTCTTTTATTATTTCACTGATAGCCTTTGGTAAAGAATCTAAGTGTGATTGCAGACCTACCACAATATGGTTGGCTCTATATTGTTTTGACAAATGGCCTCACAGTCAAGAGCAATTATTGATGGACAACAAATGCTGCCCTTGCCAGTTTTGCTGGCATCCCGGTAAACATCAACATTAAAGGTGAAATAAACCAAGGAAATGTGAATGATGGAGATCTGAAATAAAATCCCCTAGCATCTGAAAATGTTGGAGAATCTCATCGAGTATGACGGCCTCTGTCAGGAGAAAAGCTGGTAACGTTTCGAGTGTAGTGACCCTACATCAGAACTGAAAGCAATTGGCAAATAAAATTTTTATATCCGAATGGCTAGATGAGTGAAGGCGAGATTAGCTGAATGGATGGAGAAATGTCCATCGAGAGAGAGGAAGAGAGAGAGAGAGAGAGAGAGAGAGAGAGAGACAGAGAGAGAGAGAGAGAGAGAGAGAGAAAGAAAGAGAGAGAGAGAGAGATAAATGAAAAGCAAACGAAGGGAATGATGATGAAGGAAAATAAAATGGGAGCTTATTCTTACATTTTCCCTTTTCCGATATTCCTGAATATCATGCCAATTTAGGTGGGTCCCTATTTACATTGAGTTATATTCTCTCTATCTCTCTTCCCTGAGTATGCTGGTCAACTCCATCGGAAATACTAGTGCTGTCGTTATAGTTGCTGAGATACAGAGAAACGTAATGTTACATTGTCAACTGCTTCTTTGGAGAGAGGAACTGTTCCTGTGGGACTGTGCGGACATGCAATGGCTTTTTCCGCTCAGAAGAGAAATATTTTCAACACCGAATGCATGTACCGTGTGTGTGTGGATTTCACTTGCTCCTGTCATTACAAAGTAAGGGGAGGTTCTGTGGACGCTTTTCTCGAGTTTATGTTATCTGTGCTGGGTTCATTTAGAGAGACCTGAGGGTTTGGTGACCCCACTCTGGACGAGATATGAGTACTGCATGGTTTACAAATGGAGCTGAGACTGCCCAGAAGAGAAGCTCTGTACATAAGGAGGGGCACGTCACTGTACCATCGTCCCTGGGATTTCTAGGAATAAATTTCTAAGTTGGACCCATTCCAAGTGTAAAGTGTGAAACCAGTTTGTTTAAAAATGAGATGACCACTTCAGTATAACCTGTAGCCTTACACCAGGGACAGGACTGTGCTGACACACACCATGACATGAACTGCATTGATTCTGTAACATTCCAGGCAGGAGTGCGTAACATATCCACCAACTCTGGAGTGCAGTCCTCCGATATATCACTAGCTGATAGAAGCACTCTGCCAATGTGAGGGAGCATTGGTTATGTCTTCACAGAAACGAACTTTCAGAAATACTAGGGAACGGGGGACTGGTCAAAATGAGGAACTGCAGGAAACTAGAATCAATGAAGAGTATGTTTTTGAAAATCTAATCAAATTGAAGTTTGCTATGTTGCTGCATCTGATGAGTTACATCTCAGAGTATTGAGGAGATGGGAACAAAGCTAGTGAAAGAATTACTGATTATTCTTCAAAACTGGTTAGATTCTGGAAAGGATGCTGCAGACTGGAAAGCAGCTATTATAACCCTAAATATTTAAAATAGTATGGAGAGGGAAAACCGAAAATTAAATAGTTTGGTGCCAGCTGTGAGAAGAGCATTGGAATATTTATAAGGAATGTGACAACTAGACACTTGGAAAACAATGATATGATTTGGTAGATTCAGTCTAGATTGGGGAAAGGGAAATGATCTTTGCTAAACCTTCTGCAGTTTGTGGAGATTGTCGTTCTGACATCTACAATTGAGATGCAGTGGGAGTGGAGTGTTTGAACTTTCAGAAGAAGCTTGACATGGTTGAATACAGATGAGTGGAGACTATTAGACTCATGGGTAGGTAGGGTTAAAAACACTGAATAGATTAAAATTTGGATAAAGGGCAAAATATGTGGAAGGCTTGTGGTGAATCAGAAGGATCAGTGCATGGGCAATAACTATTCACAAGTAATAAAATGAATCAGATCGGAACAACAAACATGATGATTCTCATTATTGTTTATTAAATTGTGAGCGTTAGAGAAGTGCTGTTGTTGAAAAGGACCTGGAAGTCCTTGGTTTTAAGTCACTTACAGAATTCATATGGGGCAGCAAGTAATTCTAATTGTAAAGGATATATGGTCTGTTGAGCAAAGTTATTAAAGTAACAGAGTAAATATACCTTGCTCAATGGTAGTGTTTTCTTGAAAGAGTATTTGGAGGATTATGTACAGACTGAGTCTGCTTTATAAATAATGATCTCCATGTCACCAAGACAGTGCAAATATTTTCACCAGACTAAATCCTGGCATGATCATACAATCAGGAGATAGTGCAGTAACTGTGTGTTTTAACCTGTAGCACTGTGAGAGAATAAGAAGTTGAAACTTGAAGGTTCCGGACAGACACTCATTATGATGTTTCAAACTGCCATTGATAAGGTGAGAAATTCCAGATTTCCTATAGGATGCTCGATTCCGAATAGTTTACACGCCTGTGCAGAAACCTCATTTCGATTAACAGAGATGTACAGGCTCTGAATGCACTCTGGTCACTTTAATGCGCAGTTGCTGTGTGACCCTGCACTCAAAGTTATATTTTTAACAATTCTGTCAGAAGTTACAATACATTCAGTCTGAAACTGTTAGCCATTCCTCACCCACTTGACTGTCAGAAAGAACATCACTCAGCTGTGGAAGATGTTTTTGAGACTGGTTTAAAAATGGCTTCAATCCCACTGCCGAACAACCATGCTAACATAACACAGATGTATGTTGGGTAATGACGTCAAGGGAACAACATGGAACAGTCACTCTGTGGAGTTCCTGCTTCATGTGTTTATGATATTTAAGCATCCTTGAAACCTTCCTGTTCCTGTGTTAGTGACTTGAGAAGCTGAGTGACCCCTTCCTGTTCCTTAAGCTGAGTGACCCCTTCCTGTTCCTTTCTAAGTGACTCCAGGTGTAAAGTGGTCACGTTCAGATCCAGTGTAAGTGACATGTGGTGCTGAGCAGAGTCGTTGTCTTTCTGCGTAACTGCCGGGAGGGACTGAAAGGACTGGCCCTCTTCTTCCCAAGTTTTGATGGGCTGAATGGCTTCCCCTCATTCGTATGAAGCCAGATTGATGTGCTGATTCAACCGATCCTTTTTCTGCAGAAATCTGCAGAACTGTTCCATGAATGTTACCGACAGTTTAACATCATAGGCTTGAACGTTGTCGCAGACAACTCTTGTGCTGTGAATGATTCCAAACACTGGAGAGTTTGCAATGGAATATGATGAAGTGTAATTTTGATCAGCCTCCTTGATGTTATCATCACTTAAATACTGCCTTGATATCAGGGACACTCATTCTTAGTTAAGCCATTTTATTAACCTCTATCTCTCACATTGATAGGTCATGATGCAGGAGCAGGCAGTGAATTCTTCAATCAGAGAGTAGTGAATGTCAGGAATTCTCTATTTCAGAGAGTCTGGGGAGCTCTGGCAGTACGTTGCTTCCAACTGCTCCAGTCTAGCAGGTTTGTGGTTCTGAATGGAACACAAGAACATCAGACTCAGAGCCAGGATTAGATCGTTAAGCACTATGAGCCTTCTCCACCAAACACTAAGATTGTGGATGATCAGGTTGTGGTCTCATCCCCACTATCCTTTTTGTATCCCATAGGCCATGTTTCAATCTCTGTCAAATACTGAACGAATACAGTTTGAACAAATGTGAACAAAGCGACACCACATACTTCTGGGGAAGAGAATTCTCACTCAAAAGGCCTCTTTAGAATTTCTTCTCATCTCTCTTACAGTGTCGTGCAGCAGGCAACCCTGTCTACGTAAACCAAACATTCCAATCTGATCTCAACACATTTGCCAGAATTAGGCTCATATCCTGTAAATCCTTCCCATTAATATGCACACCCAGATGCCTTTTAACTGTTGAAATTGTACCAGCCTCCATCAATTTCTCTGACTGCTCATTCCATAATATGCAATCTGCAAGAAAAGTTTGTCCATTTACGATCTCTCTCCTCTCACCTTAAGCTTTTATCCTATAGTTCTGGACTCCCAGACCTGGAAAAAAAGACCGTGCTATTCAGATTGTCCATGTCACTCATGATTTATAAACCTCTGTAACGTCACACCTCGGCTTCCGATGCTCCAGAATGAACAAACCCTAGTCTTCCCAGCTTTTCCCTATAGCTCATTCCCTCCATGCTCGGCAATATCATTGTAAAACGTTTTGTCACCCCTTCAAGTTTAAAAGCAGCCTTCCTCCAGCAAACAGAACTGAATTAAACACAGTATTCTAAATCTGGCCTCAACAATATCCTGCCCTATCGAAACATGATCTCCCAACTCGCATACTCAAAGCACTGACAAAGTAAAGGCAAGCATCCCAAACCCCTTCTTCACCACCGTGTCTGCCTGCACCCTTTTTTTGACAACACTCCCCAGGGCTCCAACATTAATTATGTAAGTCCTGCCATGTTTTACCTTACCAAAATAGCAACACTACGCATTCAGCTAAA